>NW_011494755.1:5605966-5631632 GCF_000754665.1 Bison bison bison
GTTTCCTGCAGGAACTCAGCAGGCGTTCCAGAGGTCCTGCCGTCTGGTCTCCGACTCTGTGGCAAACAGCAGTAGCGACACTATGTGGCACTTCTGCTCAGACGGTCCTTGGTGTTGCTGAGCGCTTCTCCTGGTTGCACTGCTTCTGCATGTCAGGTCCAAGCCCAACTGCCAGATCGGTCCAAAAATTCTGTGTGTACAAACTCTTTACACTAACCAATACCTCTTTCTATTTAGACTAGTTGGTATGAATTCCATTGTCCAACCAGGAACAAGGGTTCTTAGTCACCAAATCATACATACGCCCACATTCATACAGCTGGGACCTTTCAGTAGGCTGATATTCAATGTGACAACATAAAGTTCTGCCAGGCCAATGAAAAGAGCCATGACTTTCAGAAGGTCAGTGAATTACAGCTCCAGATAAACTTCACATACCCAACAAATCCAAGGCTGGCCACCTCCCAGAGGTAAGCAGGCCATGCCTGAGATGGCTCTTTGGTAGATTCAGCCCTCAGGAGCAAGAGCACTCATCTTGCTCAGTCACATCCTATCCCTCCTCTAGTAAATGTCTTCATAACCTGAAAGAGGCTTATTTTTAGACAAACCAAGAGAAATCCAAAGTTATGATCTGGGAAGAAAGCATAAATTAGATATCTGGATTGGGACCTATTCTCCTGGCATAGGTATCTAAAGTGCTGTTTTGATGCCAATAAGAGAAAAAGGGCTGAGAGAGAAAGACAGCATCTTTCATGTCTTACATGTTTCCATTACTCACTGTACTGAAAGCTGAGAATAAAAATACAGACCCTGCCCCAAAGGAGTTAGGTGAAAGAAATAAATACGAATCAAAGAACCACACAAATAAACAAATGTATACAAATTATGATCACTGCCACAAAGGAAAAATACTGGGTATTTTATGAGTTCCTAACTGAAGAAATCTGACTTAGTCTGGAAAATTAGGAAAAGCCTTTCTTTAAGAAGTAAAAATGAAGCTGATATACAAAAGATGAGGAGGAATTAACCAAAGGAAGTATAATCTTTTAGACAGAAGGAAGCAAATAAGAAGGCTGTAAGTGAAGAAGCTGGCATGTTAAAGACTCTGAACAGTCAGTGTGTCTGGAACACAGAGATGGCTTGATGAAAGTTACAGACGACCATACTAAATGACTTTAGTCTTTATCCCAAAGGAGTAGGAAAGCAGTGAAGAGTTGTTTTTTTTAATTGAAATACTATTGAGATAATTGTAATGTCACATGAAGTTTTACAAAAAAATACAGAGTGATCCTGTGTATCTGTTATCCAGTCCCCTTCCCCACCATGGTAATATCTTTTAAAACTGCAGTACATTACTACAATCAGAGTGTCAGCATGGATACAAGACACAGAAGTTTCATCACTGTAAAGATCTCTTATGTTGCCCTTTTATGACCACATCTCCCAACTCTGTAAATAAATAATCAGTTTTAGGGATACAAAAAGATCATTCTTACTGTTTGATCAAGAACGGATTAGAGACGACCAGGAGGAGGTACAGGAAGATGCATCACTGCAACACTACAGGCAAGACAGGATGGCAGCACGCTCTGCAGTGGTTAACAGGGAAGAAGCCAGGAAAGCAGCTGCACTGAAGAGACAAGGGACAGTCAACGCTGACCAGATTTGGTGATGAAGTAATTAAGGATTCAACCATGATCCCCCAAGATTCCAGATTACGATCAGACAGACCACATGTGGGAAATGGATGGAGATTTTAGATATACCAAAGTGCTTTTTAGACTGTCAAGTAGAAATGTTTAACACAAACTGATTACACCAGAGACTAGGAGGTCTTAGATTCTTGGGGGCCCACAAGAGATTTCTTGGGCTCCACTTAAGAGCAGAGGTTGGGAACACCTAATGACTCATGGCCTGGGACAGCACAATAAAGGGAGAAATGCTTCCAGTCAAAACTCGAAGAATTCTCTCATGAGACTGAAGACTAATCCCAGGTCCTCAATCATTACACCCACCCTTCACAAGATGAAAAAAAAATGAAGATGAAAAAGATGAAGTGGTGACTCATCTTTGAGAGACTGAGAAGTCCCTTGATGGTTCGATAGCTCCAAAGTAACAAGCTCATCTTCAGTTCCTCAAATACGGGCTTTCAGTTTAGCTGAAGAAACGCACCCCATTTAGGCATTTGTACACTGGTGTATACTTCTCAACTCCCGCTAAGCATTCAGTCGCCTTCCCAAGTGGCTCAGTGGTAAAGAATCTGTCTACCAATGCAGGAGATGCAGGTTTGAGCCCTGGGTAGGGAAGATCCCCTGGAGAAGGAAATGGCAACCCACTCCAGTATTCTTGCCTGGAAAACCCCATTGACAGAGGAGCCTGGCGGGCTACAGTCCACGGGGTCCCAAAGAGTTGTACATGACTCAGCAACTAAACAACAACAAGCACTCATTCACCAAACAGGTGACTAGGCTACGTGCCGGGATGAGAGACTAAATCGCACTCTCACGCTCAGCCCCACACTAAACTATCAGTTATGATTCCGCATGTCAAGAGCTAAGGTAGATAGAAGTGCAGAATATTTGAGGAGCATCAAGGAGAGAAACCCCTGCTTGGGAGGTCAGGGAAGAGTTTCCAAAGGGACTATCTGACAAGAATGGTAAAAGATGCCACCCTTGAAATCCATTTACATAAGGTAGCCAGATACAGACGACAGAACAAGTTTATCTTGTGGAGAAACGAAGAAGCTGGTCTCTTAGAGGACAGAGGTAGAAAAGTTTTCCTGGAAGACAAAAAAAAACAAGTGTAAAGACACAAAGGCAAGAACAAGCAGAGTGTACTGTTCAGAGAACTCTAAGAAGTCTAATGAGGATGAGACACAGGGTCCAATGATAAGAGCGGAGAGACAGGGGGATGCAGGAGGAAATGGGAGCCGAGGACGGAAGGGCTCACACTGACTACACAGAGGCCGGACAGCTCAGTGACTGGAGTCACAGTGAGGAAACAAGACGGCCCAGGTGCAAACCTCAGTCCTATCCCTTATCTGTCGGATGACAACAGGCAGGCTACTTAGGATCTAGGTGTCTTAGTCTCTTCAAGCGTCAAATGCAGCCTATGTAAATTCCTATCTCATGTGAGAATTAACTGAAACAATACCTAAAAAATGCTTAGAACAATGCCTGGTAGGCAGGACTTAAGAGAAATTGACTCAATAAATGATACTATCGTGACCATCATCTGTATCAAAACTGTTGGCTTTAACAGGATAAACTACAAGCAAAGCCACTAGCACTCCTGCAGTATCTGCCTGCACCTCTCATCCCCTTTCTGCTTGATATTACAGCCATTTCCCTAAGTCTTATCCTTACATTTTTAGATCTCCACACTGAGTTGTGCAAAACATCTTACATACAATCGGCACTAAAAAGCTTGAGGAAAAGTTAAGACCAACAGATTAACCCCTCACAACTATGGCTTAAAAACTCTTTCTTTAAAAAAAAAAAAAAAACTCTTTCTTCAGCTCGCTGATGTCACTAAAATATACAATAAATACTTAATAAATCTTAGCTAAGTTAATGAACACAATGCAGTATCATCTTAGTTAACACACAAAGGACTCAGCAAAGTTTCAGAATGCCTGAAACTTCACAAAGGAGCAAAAGGAACAGCACACACAGAAAATCAGCAGATTTGAAAATCAGGGATATAAGATTTGGCAACTGCTCTTACTCATCAAATAGATATGTACTTAAATGACTTTTGTCTAGCACTAAACTTCTGCACTTCAAAAACACCAGGGGTTTGGGCAGAGAATTGATAAACTAGACAGAAGAATGCCAGGACTGAGAATCTAGGCAGTCATGGTACTGGGAAAAAAGCCCTAGCTAAAAATAGGCACACAGACGGAGGGAACATAATCTGGAGACCCAAGGACTAAACAAAGAAAGGAAAGAGCATCCAAGGTTTCAAGTGTCAATCCACCCAGGGACTGGGCCAGTATTAACTGGAGGCCCAAAGGGCAGAAACCCACACAAATCTAAATAAGCAGGCCACCCACATTAGCAGCCTAGCACCAGCAGACAGAAACTCATGGTCTGGTATATAAGAAAAACATCACATGTTCAGATATCTGTAGATATGGCTAAATCAACAAAGGGCAGAATAACTGCTTTTCTAATAACAGAGGCAAATATGTTTGGAAGCTGGTCTAAATAAGGAGAAACTTGATCTAATTTGTTCTCTTTCACAGGGCTAGTTGAAGTTTCCGGGAATACCTCCAAAGATGCTTACTGGAAGGAGGCCCTTTATATCAAGTAAACTCATCCCAGCATATAAATAAAGTTTCCCTTAAAGACGGCTTCTGTTTCCATCACAAGTGTGGAAAATACATCTCCTCCTCAATGGCTTCTAGTACCACTTTACTGTAATAAGGGCTTGGATATGGACCATTCGGAGTATCTCCCAGGTCTGTGTAACTGAATTGAAGAAGGACAGATAAGCAGTAAGAAAATTTAGTTTGCTCTTTTTCTTTTTCCTATTTGGGCTTAACTGGACAACACTTGTTTCTTCATATCACATGCTATCCCCAACAAGGCGACAAGGAAGGCTTCCTTATCAAGATTATTTCTGGTCACTCATAAACAATGAGCAATCCCAGGAGGAGCAGGCCCAGGTATAACTGCCTGTACATCTCATCCTGGGTGTCCAGGTATTAAAGATACATCTTATGCTTGTCTGCCTAGCTGCTGAAGAAGTACTTCTCATATTCATAGTAAATGGCCAACTTTCTTCATCTGTGAAGCAAGTATGGTGGTGGTGGTGGTTTAGTCACTAAGTCATGTCTGACTCTTGCGACCCCATGAAGAGGCTGTAGCCCGCCAGGCTCCTCTGTCCATGGGATTCTCCAGGCAAGAATACTGGAGTGGGTTGCCATTTCCTTCTCCAGTAAAACAAGTATACTTTTAAAAAAATATATTCATTTACTTATTTGGCTCCATCAGGTCTTAGTTGCAGCCCACAGGATCTTTGTTGGATCATGTGGGATCTTTTCTTTGGGCTCACAGATTCTCTAGTTGTGGTGCACAGGCTCTACTTGCAGAGCATGGGCTTAGGTACCCCACAGGATGTAGGATCTTAGTTCTGTGACCAGAGATTGAACTCACATCTCCTGCATTACACGGCAGATTCTTAACCACTGGAGCATCCGGGAAGTCCCACAAACATAATACTAATCACACTGGAATACTAAGAAAATTAAGAGAGATGGCAACTTTTAGGAGCCTAACAGGGCCTCACCCACAGGAGGCGATACTGCCCATGGTCCTCTGTTCTCCCAGGCCCAGGGAACACACCAAAGCTGGACCCCAGGCTTCTGCCAGGTAGGACTTCAGAGACCTAGGAGGCAGAGAAGCCAGGTGCTATACTTGCGGTGAGCCACTGGGGCCAACATGAAGATTGAAGGGACGGGCACCTGCAACTGAGGGCGAGAGAGACAAGCACTCAGTGATCAGTCCATACTGTTTCAGGTTGGCTGATGACTGTCAGAGGTGAAAGGAAAGAACACGGGAAGTAGGTGAAGCCAATGAACTGGGTTCAAATTTTAACTCGAGGGGTCACCTATGAGACTATGGGCAAGTCAGTTAACCTATTATTAAAAGTCTACACCCAAAAAAATGTAGATAACTTATTTTGTAAGGTTGAGGATGGGGGTTGTTTTGTTTGTGGATTAAAAAAGATAGTACACTGGAAAATATGATAGACACGTAACATTTTTTCCCTACGTTATCTTGGGGTTCCAAGAAATATCAAGTCAGTGCCCACAAGGTCTAAGAAAAAAAGCACTGAGTAGGGCCCCTGGGTTCAGAAAGAACCACTGAAACTAACTCAGAAATGATCCATAAGAAGAGTTTTTCTGGATCTGGGCCCTAAACAAATTCATGCTTTGAAGTCTGGTGACATCCAAAGGATTAATTCTGTGAATCCAGTGAACCACAGATTTTAAAGAAGAACAAGAGTCAAAGCTCAGAAGACACAGAGAAAAATGCTCACACAGGTGACGAAGATACAAGACCAAGTCCTACAATGGGACAGTAGAAGGAATACACGCACGTGCTGGCAGTACACTGAGGCATCCCCACGCCCAACTATATTACAGTGACATCTACAGGAGGGAGAGCACTATAGAAAAGAGAAAGGTTGTCCCAACACGGCCTGAGTTCTGATGCCTAAAAAAACAAGGTTCTAGGGGCAGGAGGGGAAAAGTATACAGAGATTAAAAAAAAAAAAAAGTTAGACAAACGTATTTTATGATGAGGAGTATCTACACTGCTACTACTACTACTAAGTCACTTCAGTCGTGTCCGACTCTGTGTGACCCCACAGACAGCAGCCCACCAGGCCCCGCCGTCCCTGGGATTCTCCAGGCAAGAACACTGGAGGGGGTTGCCATTTTCTCCTCCAATGCGAAGTCCATAAAAGGATTCTAAATCAAGAATAACCTATTCTTGATTGGGCTGGAATGAGTGAGCAAAACAAGGAAAACTGACATTTCCAAATCTGCTCTCAACATTTTTCTGTGTCTGTGATTTCCTTTCTTGTAACAGGCTAGGATACAAATACCAGAAATCTGGTTTGCATACTGGCACAACTACCAGGTTTATGTGGGAGAATAATAATCACACAAATAGTCTATTTTCCCAAGCTCAAAACTTGGGTCTTAGAAACCCTGTGCTCACAGCTCCCTAGGCTGCCATCACCAGCTGATTAGAATTTACACAAGAGAAAGCCTATCTGAAACCCTTGGTTAGACCTACTTTATTCATATAATTGCAATAAAATACTTACTTAGCCCTGGACAAAAGCAGTCAAAGGGACAAAACTGTATTCAAAATAGTAAAAACAGAACTATCATACGATCCAGCAATTTCACTTTAGGGTATGTATCTAAAGAAAAAAAGAATGCTAACTTGAAAAGACATGCACCCCCCCCCACCCCCGCATGTTCACTGTGGCATTACTTAGAATAGCCAAGATTCAGAAACAATGTAAGGGCCCACTAATCATGGCAAACAGATGGGGAAACAGTGGCTGACTTTATTTTTCTGGGCTCCAAAATCACTGCAGATGGTGACTGCAGCCATGAAATTAAAAGACGCTTACTCCTTGGAAGGAGAGTTATGACCAACCTAGACAGCATGTTAAAAAGCAGAGACGTTACTTTGCCAACAAAGGTCCGTCTAGTCAAGGCTATGGTTTTTCCAGTAGTCGAGTATAGACATGAGAGCTGAACTATAAAGAAAGCTGAGCACAGAAGAATCAATGCTTTTGAACTGTGGTGCTAGAAAAGACTCTTGAGAGTCCCTTGGACTGCAAGGAGATCCAACCAGTCTATCCTAAAGGAGATCAGTCCTGGGTGTTCATTGGAAGGACTGATGTTGAAGCTGAAACTCCAATACTTTGGCCACCTGATATGAAGAGCTTACTCATTTGAACAGATCCTGATGCTGGGAAAGATTGAAGGCAAGATGAGAAGGGGACCACAGAGGATGAGATGGTTAGATGGCATCACCGACTCAATGAACATGGGTTTGGGTGGACTCTGGGAGTTGGTGATGGACAGGGAGGCCCAGCGTGCTGCAGTTCATGGGGTCGCAAAGAGTTGGACACGACTGAGCAACTGAACTGAACTGAATGAAAAGAAAGAAAATATGATACACACACACACGAATATTATTATCTGCAAAAACACGGATGAACCTTGAGGGCATTATGCTAAGTGAAATGAGTCAGAGAAAAACAAATACTGTATGACCGCACTTATATGTGGAATCTGAAATCAAACAGCAAGCTCATAGACACAGAGAAGACTGGCGGCTGCCAGGGCTGGAGGTGGGGGGTGGGAAAAATGAGTGAAGGAGTCAAAAGGTACAAATTTCCACTTATGAAATACATAAGTCACAGAGATATAATGGACAGCACAGTGACTACTGTTAATCTTAACTAACTAAAGTGAATCTGCCTTACTGTAGATTTGAAAGCTGCTAAGAGAGCAGGTCTTAAAAGTCCGCATCACACAAAATAATTTTTGGTAACTACGTAAAGTGACAGATGTTAACTAGATTCATGTGGTGATATAGACAAACATGGAGCCATGGCTGTACACCTAAGACTAACATAATGACATGTGTCACATACACCTCAATTGAAAAAAACAAAAAAAGCCACAAGAAAAAAAAGGAAAAAACTGTCACGGGGTTAAGCAGAGCGGTCTGAATCACTACTAGGGAAAGGAGAAAAGGGAGACCAAGCTTACCAGGGGAACAGGTGGAAACCACCAAACTTTCTATAGCAGTTGCCAAAACAGGAAGTTTACTTTGACAGATAACCACAGGAAGACAGGTTGAAAAAAGAAAATGTAGATAGTAAAATATAAAATAAAATAGAATCTTTCCAATTTTCCACTGTCACAGAGATAAGTAAAATTTCTTTGTTTCAGGTAGTTATTATAAAATTCTAAACAAATATTTATGAACAAAAGATGTTTTACAACTGTCAGACATTACTCAACTATCAAATAAAATAATAAAGGGTGATTTAATTTTAAAAACTTCTATAAAGTAACTGCACAAATACACGGAACTGCCACAAATAGCCCTGTGATTACTATCTTTAACAGACTGGTCTAGATAAAGGTCACCTGCAACCAGGGTATCTCAAAAATAATCTTTAAAACAACATGGTATATTCAACAGTGTAGTGGGAGTTGCAGCCAGAGCAATGAGGCCAAGATAAAAATAAAAGGCATCCAAATGCAAAAAGAAGTAAAACTATGCAGAGAAACGATCTACATGTGCAAAATACTAAAGAAGCCACAAAAACTATCCAAGCTAATAAACAGATTCAGCAGAGTTGCAGGATACAAGATCTACAGGGACTGTAAATATTCATAACCTTGGATCTGGCATTGGTTTGTTAGAACACAACATGTGAAAATTAAGTGACATATTTCTGCTTAACCAATGTATCAAAGAATAAATCAAACAGTATCTTGAGCCAAAGAAAACAGAAATACAACACATCAAAACTTATGGGATACAAAAGCACTTCTAAGAGGGCAGTTTACAGCAAAAAAAAAAAAACTCAAATAACCCAACTTTATGGCTACCTGCTTAATGGGCATAGGGCTTCCCTGGGGGGTGATGACAACGAACTAGATGGAAGCTGCACAGCACTGTGAATGTACTAAATGCCACTTTTAAATGGTTAACTTTTATGTTACATGAATTAAACCTCAATTAAAAATGCAAAAACAGGAGGTTAGACATGGCTTAACTATCTAAATATTTTAAACAAACTTATTTTCTGTTCAGAAAACACCACTGAAATAAAGCAGTTCATCACAGCATGTTTTTAAAATAAAGTTACTCTCCCAAATACTTCTTAAGAATAATGTTAATAGTATGCCCTATTTCTTACCAGAAGACTCTTTTCCATTCTGTTTTTCATAGAGGGTGCCCACAGACATCAGGAAAACAATAACCAGGAATACTGGAATTCTCCACGCGCCAGCCAAGGATGCTGCAAATTATTAAGAATCAACATGTTTAGTGAAATAAAAACCTAGCACTTGCCTTTAAAAAACTCAGTTTAGTAGACTGACAGAACAATTTGGCAAAATATATGAACAACAAAATAGTCTCATAGGGAAAAAAAAATTTTTTTAAGGCCACCAGACAGCTGAAACCTCAATTCAGGGCTCCTCTCAGGAAATCCAGCCCTGCTCTAAAGAATGAGGATGTGCCAGTCTACCTTTAAGGGGCATGTTTCCTGAGGAATCAAGTCCATTCTATAGCACATTCAGGGCTTAAAACCATCAAGCCCCACATCTAACCCCAGAATGACCTGCATCAGGCACAGAACCTTAAGTCATGGTGTCTGACTTGCACTCCTGAAAACAGCTGGGTATGAATTCTACCTCTCCAGAAAGAGTGGAATGGCCCAAAGGAGCACGGCAAAAAGCTTTAATGTCACCTAACAAGTGGCCAAGGATCAAAGCCATTTGCATTTCCCTGAGCTGGTCTAGAGCCTTAGGAACATACCTGCCAATCTCCGTCCTCTACCTTCGTCAAACTCAAAATGAATCCCAACAGATATTAGGGGATCTTGTTGAGAAATTCCTTTAGCATTCCAAGTCAGCAATCTAGAAAGTTATGCTTTGTTCCTTATCAGATTCTGAGCGAAGACATACTTCCAATCAACTCTAGTTTTTTTCCTAACAATAGGCAGCTCTAAAAACTACTTCTAATAGGCTATCTACTACTCTAGGTTACTGAATTTTGTTTTTAAATTAGAACTTGACGTTTCCATATACTAAGACTTAAAGAAAATCAGTCCCTGAAAAATCACTGTACAACATCCTAGCAGCCTCTCAGCTAACAGTGAAAAGTCTCAAATAACAGGGAACTCATTACTTTGAACAGCTTTGACACTGATCATTCTTTACGTTAAACAGAGTCATGTCTCTCTGAAGCTACTCCTTGCTCTGACACTTGCCCCAAATGGTTAGAGATCTGTTTAAACCACTCTTTCACCGAATCCTTCAAATAGTGAAATAGGTTTCCATATTTGATATCTTTCCATCTCCACCTCTCCCCTGTAGCCCCAGTGCTCTGCTGTTATGGAAAGTAAACATCTTTGGTTCCCTTAATAGTTCCTCTCACATGATTTTGAGCACCTCTTATCATTTTTGACTGCTTGTCTATATCTTCCTTAAGTAAGACACTGAGAAACAGCCAGGATAGTCCAAGTGTGTTCTACATTTTAAGATATATCAATATTTATTCTTAAAAGAATTTTTTTTAAATGGACATTCCATATAATTAAAAGATATCTTAAAGTATAACATTTTCATTCAAGATTAATGACTGTTTAAGCCAGAACATTTTCAAATGACTAAAGAATTTTACATGGAACACATAAAACTTCAAAAAATTTGCTCTGATTCACATGGTCAGCCGGTGCTGACCTTAAGCTAGAGTTTCTTACGGAAAAAAAAAAAAAAGACCCACCTAAATGAAAAAGCAATATAATCCAGACAGGAATTGACATTGCTCTCAAGTAGCGTTCAGTGCTTGCATTCCACTTGAATGAAACAGCCAACACATAGCCAACTACCAAGGTCCAGATCTTAAATAAATGAAATACAGACACAGCTGTAAAATATATACATGTGAAATAAACATGCAATTATACAAAACTTGCAAGCCTCTACATAGCATGAGAGCTGTGGGAACACCATGGGTGACGGCTGGCAGTGCTAACAGAAGAGGGCATAGTTTCTCTTCCTCTTCCTTGATAAATCAGGTTTTGAAATAAACAGATTTGTTTATTGTTATTATTAAAATCCCATGCAGTGATATTAAATATCTTTAACAAAAAATACATAAATACAGTTTCATTTAAGTTCAAAAGCTACAGCATGCATAAAGATATTTAAGATACTCAATTTTTAAGCCATGGATTTCAATTAAGAGCTTCACCTTGTGGAATTCTTCAAAGTTTTCTCTATAGATTAATGTTTACAAAAGAAAAGAAGAAACAAGTGGAAATTCCCTAGACAGTCCAGTGGTTAGACTGCCACACTTCTATCCCTGGAAGGGAACGGCAGTAGGGGAGCCGGGTTTGATCCCTGGTCGGGCAACAAAGATCTGGAAAGCCTCATACAATGGCCAAAAAAGAGAGAGAGAAAGAAAGGAAGCTTTCCAAAAAGAAGCAGGTTAAAAGATTCAATTACAACCTATGAAAATATGCTTGTTACCACAAGAACTTTTTGAAAGCTAAAAAGAAGGCAGGCAGCTGAAGTGTGACACTGCTGAAATAACCTAGGTAACAGACGGTTAAAACCTAGTCCAGAGTTACACACAGTTGAGAAGTCTAGCTGAAAAAAATATTACCAGAGGAAGAAACAGGAAGACATGAGAACAGAAGAACGGGTGAACCAGAGTCCCCTCCTCAGTTCTTCCCCACCCTAAAACTAAACGACTCAGTACTCACAAACCATCAATGTAGCTGACACAGAAACTCTCAAATAAACTCACATTTCATAGAACACGCACAAAAAACGGAAGGAATACATAAGGTAGAACAGACGCGAGCACCGACACTTTATTAAAATAACTTGAACCTTGAAAAATATATAGGCAAATTAAAACAAAACGAAATGAAAGGACTTTAAGCTGTAACCCAGAGAGTGAAGAAAAAAGAACTGATATGGTTACTACAAAAGACAGAAAAAAACTACCTCCTACTTTATTTTGATCATCTCTGTCAAAATACTCTTCAGGTCTAAAATATGTTTATAGCTTCAGACTTGAGAATTCTGTTTTGGGACCTTATTAAATAATGATAAATTCTGAAAAAGGGTTAAATGTAAAAAAACCTCATCACAGTCTAATTTAGGACCTTGAAAAATTAATAACCTAAAGTTTCAGTAACTGGGACGTGGTTAACTCTGAATGATTCAGTCAATAAAATGTTATGCAACCATTAAAGCAGGCTTTTTTAAATAAAGACTACATAACTTAGAATATTCCTAAGATATTATTAAGGAAAAAGCAAAATACAATAAATACATATGACAGGATTATATCTATTTCATGGTGGGGGGAAGGAAATGTACTAGTAAGTTGTATTTAGGTGATAAGATTTTGTTTTTCCTTTTTTGGTAATTTCCCAGTTGTCTTTAATAGGCACTAGTTCTTTTATAATGAAAAGGACATTAAAATATTCTTCTTCAAGCAACTAGTAAGATGAAATATTAAAGAGATCTAAAGTCCCAGATGTATGAGCACATGGGAAGTGAGCCTACAGCTGCCTCAAAAAAGCTCAAGCTTGTAGGACCACAGAGATTTAACCCTGGGAATTTAGAGAATTTTGAGATAGGCTGGTAGAGCTCAGAACAAAATCCGTGTGTAACAACAATACACTTATATAGCACTTACCATGGGCTAGGCCTTGCTCTATATTAACACATTACATATATGAACTCACCTAACCCTTATAACCCCAGGAAATAAGTAAGGCTATCATTCTCATTTTAGACATGAAAGAAATTGAGACTTCAAAGGTGACTTGCCCAAGGTAACACATCTAAAAAGTGAGTCAAGATTAGAACCTGGGGATTTGGGTCCAGAATCTACTTTCTTAACATTAAGGAGAAAAAAGGGTAGTGCCAGAAAAATAAAGAGGAAAAGCTGCTCCAGTATTCACAAGAGAAAATAAAAACAGTTGATTTTGATGACTACAAATTGCTGAAATTTTCTTTAAAAATGATCCTCGGCAAATGGATAGTCTTCAGAGGTACGTGACACAAGCATAATCAGCCCTGTTAATTAAACATGCAGTCAGTAATTTAGATAAAAGACTAGAAGGAGTATTAGTTGAACTTGCAGATTATACAAAGTTGGGAATAGTGAATATAAATGATTCAAAAAGATATTCTGAAACTAGAACAATGGGCTAACCAAGTAAGATTCAATTTAATAGACAGGAATGCAAAGTTTTGCTTTTAGGTTCAAAACTCAGCTATACAAATACAGAATGGGAAGAGAATAGCTCGTCAGAAGTATAACTGGTGTGAATGCTTATTAATAAAAGTACATTAGGGAAAGTGTTTCAGTGACTTGCACTATCAAACCACCTGGGCAATAAAACTGAGTGCAAAAAGAAATGGAAACTACTATACAGGAGATACAGATACAGGCGCAGGGAGTAGGGGCGGGAAATTGTTCAGCTTAGGAAAGAGAAGGAAATAACAAGATTCAACGGTTATCTTCAAATAGCTGGGGAAATGTCATCTGAGAGAGGCAACAGACCATTTTCTGTAGTTCCGAGAGCAGAAATCACAGGTGGAAATTAGGAAGCAACATATTTCAGCTTAATATGATGAATTTTTCTAATAAACTGATTGAGAGCAGGAGAAGGGGGCAACAGAGATTGAGATGGTCAGATGGCATCATCAACTCCATGGACGTGAGTTTGAGCAAGCTCCGGGAGATGGTGAAGGACAGGGAAGCCTGGCACTGCAGTCCATGGGGTTGCAAAGAGTTGGACACAACTGAGCGACTGAACAACAAATCTAAAAAGGAAATAAGCTACTATCACTAAAAGTTTGAGCAAAAGCTGATGGGGAAGACCAAGTAGGAGAATGTGCTCTCAGTGAGAAGGTGAACCAGAGGATCACAGAGGATATGCTTTCAGATTTTAAGCCTATGATACTTTTCAACCAGTCTCTAACAAGTTTTTGTTTCTTAGCTGTATTCCTAAGGAATTAGTATCACTTGCAGAGCAAGGAAAAAATGAGAGATCGCATACTTCAAATTTTTTAAAGGAAACTCAAAGAGTCGGACATGACTGAAGCGACTTAACACTGACACATGCATGGTCAAATCACAGCCCTAATCAGATCATTGTTTCAGATACTCCATTCTCCTTTAAAACCACTTTATTCTAATTTGAAAACTCTGTTCTCTTCATGATGTGGCAACTTAGAGTCAAGAATATTTCATAATCAAAGTCTTACCATGAGAAAGAACCTAAGCACTGGAAAACTTTCCTCCTTACTGTTGCCAGGGAAGCAAAACACACCTGGAAGTGGAATGGGGCAGGCCTGTACAATCCCAAAGAACCTTCTCCCAGCACTGCCAAACTCTTGAAGTGAAGTGAAGTGAAGTCGCTTAGTTGTGTCTGACTCTTTGCGACCCCATGGACTATAGCCTACCAGGCTCCTCCATCCATGGGATTTTCCAGGCAAGGGTACTGGAATGGGTTGCCATTTCCTTCTCCAGGGGATTTTCCTGACCCAGGGATCGAACCTGGGTCTCCCACATTGTAGGCAGACGCTTTACTGTCTGAGCTACCAGGGAAGCCCAAACTCTTAGGATCTGTAAAACTGAATATCCAGGAACCCTGCACACGTGCCAAGCCACTTCAATCGTGTTCAATTCTGTGCAACCCCACGGACTGTAGACCACCAGGCTCCTCTGTCCATTCCAGTATTCTCCAGGCAAGAATACTGGAATGGGTTGCCATGTCCTCCTCCAGGGGATTTTCCCAACCTAGGGATCAAACCCGTGTCTCTTATGTCTCCTGCATTGGCAGGCAGGTTCTTTACTACTAGCACCACCTAGGAATTCCCTGAGCAGGTTCTTTAAGCTCTCTAAAATGAGGATGATAATTAGACATCATTCAAGATAAGCCAACACTTCACACAACTAGGGCTGAGTAGCCCAGAGATGGATCCTGGTTTGTTCAAAGTCACAAAGCAAGCTACTGACAGAGTTCAGTTTAGAAGTTACACTCCTATCTTTCAGCCACTGTTCTTTCCACTTTATGCTTCTTTATAAAGTAAAATGGAAACAATTTAGGCCATGGAGGCCATGAAGAAAACAAATCCATTACTACTGCAAAAACTGTAAATGTCTTCAAATGTTCTAACAATTCTGAACTAAAGGAGAGAGGAACACCCAAAACACTCCCAGCAAAGAAAAATGGTGGAGCAGGAAGGCTAGCTTTTTAGATTTATCTTGACAGCACTACACCAAGCGAAGATGACCAGGACCCTAAGGACTGAGTTATACCTGGGTCTGGTGCAAAAGATGATTTTTTTTTTCCCCAGTGTTTAGAAATCACTAAGTCAATACAATATTTGAAACTGTTTTTTTACAATTGCCCAGAAGGAAATGGCAACCCACTCCAGTGCTCTTGCCTGGAGAATCCCAGGGACGGGGGAGCCTGGTGGGCTGCCGTCTATGGGGTCGCACAGAGTCGGACACGACTGAAGTGACTTAGCAGTATATTATAAATGATTAGCATTTCACTTGCAGGTAGGATGGAGTACTAGGAGAAGAAAAGAGTTAGGAGACTGAAGGAACCCCAAAGGAAGGGGAACAGAAACTGAATGGGAAGGATAATGTGGTAACAAAGGAAAACACAGGTACTGAAGACACTACAAAGGAAAACGGGATGGGACTTGGAAATAAATGAACAGGTATAAGGATAAGAGAGAAACGACTAAGATTTCTAGATGACAGGAATTCAGGGGTGTCTGGGGGAACATGTGTGGGTAGTCCAACCCTGATAGTCTTCTATTTTTTTCCCTAATAACTAAAATCAATTTGTACTAAAAAAAAAATTTAAACCAAAAAATGTTCCTCCACAACATCCTGGAGGAAAACGTTTTAAAATCTTTAGTGAAGGTCTTGATGACAAAGGGCCTTCAACTGCTGATAGGTCTGTTGAGTAAGTACCATTTACTGAACGAACAGATCAATCTCGAAATCTTCCCGCCTATGAAATCCATCCCTCTGACTTCACGTGACTATCGTGAGAATGAAATAACACACATGAGAGTGCCTACCAGTGAGTGGCAGATGCTCAAAAACTGGATCTTAAACGCATGCACTGTCGGCTCTCCAAAATGTAGATTTGCTTACATTCACTTTTCTCTTACCTCGCCCATCAGTACCTCTCCCATCCATATTTCTCAGCAGCAGCAGCTCAAATTTTCAAGCTGTCTAGAAAGCATCAAGACTCCTTTCTTTTTTTTTTTAAATCACATGCAGCACTGGTTGGGCTTACAAAACCAAACCATTGTGAACCATGAGATAGAAAAGTCAGAGAGAGGGCAAGCTGCCCGGTCACATGACCGACTTTCACTTCATGTCAGGCCTTACTCAGCACTTGGGACAGAGAGCTGAGGACTCCCTGTCTCTGCTTCCCAGGTACACTTTTAACTTACCCCCATCCAACCACCTGCTCCAAACGACTGCTTCAAGAAACACAACCGCAAGTTTCTCTCCAACTCAGATCAACCTCCAGGCTCTACTCCCTCAATTTAGCCCCCCACCACTTCCTACTCTTTTTTAACTAACTCATTCTGTGCCTTTTATAATGGGATTTTTATCCCTTCCTCCCATCACTTTAGCTTATCAGCTAAAATAATTAATTGCCTTTACCTTCCTTCCCCTCTTCTGATCTAGCTTGGTCCTTACTTCTGCTAATCCACACCCATACAAATATTATGTAAATAAAATATAAGGAAGGAGTTTATCATCAGTAAAAACATATTCATAGCTATATACATTAAGCTGTGGGCACTTTATCACAATTATTCCTCATCTCTTTCCACCACTGTGAGTGACTGGCTCAAATGCCCCAGTTTCCATTAGTCATGCCAAATGTACCCGTGTATTCAATTCTAACTTCACTATGAAAATACAGCGTTCATGTTAGGCCTTTCTTTCCTAGTTTCTTACAGTTTGGTGGATACACTACTCGATCTTGCCTATAGTAATTTACAATATACTGCAGTATCAATAGTCAAAAATGTTAGCAGGATCTATAAGTATGTCTGAATTTGACAAGATTGAATTTCTTGAGGATAGGAATCAAGTTATAGTAATCTTTATATTTCTTAACAGCATATAGTATTCTGCCTTTTATGCAAGGGGCAATCAACTTAACTGAACTTAAAACAACAAGGAAAAGGAGAAGTAACGTCTAACTGCTGCTCCATGAATGTGAACCTTGGATTTGTTCAAAGTCTGAGTGCCTCTGGGACGATCACAGTCTCAGGACCTCAGAAACCTCTCCTGGGAAGCGGCAGGCAGGAAGACAATAAAGAGCAAAGTAACACTAGGGTCACCCTCACCTGACAATCTACCCAGGAAGTGAAAGAGGGTGCTTCCACACCTCTCCTTCCTATCACAACTGAAATAATACAAGTTCCTTGGAGGCCAAGGATTTTGTCTGATCACGACGCAGCTGCATACACAGGCAGCGTCCCCAAATTATGGATGAGGTGCTCTCCAATACCTTGCTGGCCCATAACTGGTGGGAAATAAACATTTAGATGTGTGTCTGTCATCTCCATGAGAATATGCTCACGTGACACATTACTTGAACAGAGCCTGTACCTTAATCCTTTTAAATCCCTCACAAAGTCCAGTACCTAATAACATAATCAACTTTTAACTTTAATTGAGAGGTTGCATTGATAGAGCTAGAGAAGACAGTTCTGGTATTAGTCACCAACTCTACCAATAACTTCAGGCAAGTTATAACCCTGCTTGACCGATAAATGGAATTGTTTTGCAACTTGAAATCAAGGTGCACTTAACAGGGACAAAAGTGAATAAATTTATTTTTAGATGGTACTGCTTCTTAATGAAATAGTAGTCTTATGCATTAAATACCCACTTATTTTTTTCATCCCCAGTGAAACATCCTAAAGGAAATTAACCCTGAATATTCACTGGAAGGACTGATGCTGAAGCTGAAGCTCCAATACTTTGGCCACCTGATATGAAAAGCCAACTCACTGGAAAAGAACCTGATGCTGGGAAAGACTGAAGGCAGGAAGAGAAGGGGACAACAGAGGATGAGATGGTTTGGCAACATCACTGACTCAATGGACACGAGTTTGAGCAAACTCAAAGAGAGTGAAGGACAGGGAAGCCTGGAGTCCTTCAGTGCATGGCGTCACAGAGTCTGACACAACTTAGCAACTGAACAACAAAGTGAAATGTTTGGATCATTAACTGATCTACAATCTGGCCTGATTTAGGAAACATGTCACCAGATTATCCTTGAAATCCCTTCCAACTCTAAAGCTCCCTCATTAAGAATAACCTCAGGACGATCCAGGAATCACAAATATGCCTTTTCTTCACCCAGTCTGCTTAAGAAATCCACGTGGGAGGAGATGTAATGTCGCAGAGCAATCCGTGCACAAGGCGTAAGAGTTCCCAAGAAGAGAATGTGGCAAGAAACAGGCCCAGGGGGCTCAGCACCTAGGTGCCTGGCACAAAGTATTCTGAAATCACCTGAACTGAGAGGCAGCTCTGAACTATTAAGAAAGATTTGTTCCAGGACTTGAGGAACTTGTGTCAACCAGTACCCTCTTTGTCCCAACAAGACTGGTAAGAAGTCACCTCTCCTGTCTGTAGGATGACAGATTAGACTAGGATCTCTAAGGTCTCTTCCAGGATAGTCCCACGTAAGCAGAACTGAAGATGCTGAGCACTCCCTCTCCAAGGCCAGGAATAAATTCCTGTCCACTTGCCGATGCGCTGAAAGCCCTCCCTGCAAAACGGAAAAGCGCTTCCCTACAGGGTACACGTCCCCCTAACGGGGAGACTGTTTCGAACCACACCCGTCTTCTCCTTGGAAGGAAGGGCACCAAGTTCCTCGTGTGCACGGGAAGGAAGGCGGAGACGGACACTGCCTGCACACTCAGGTCTGGACGTTTGGCCGCCCTTGCACCGTGCCGAGGGACTGCACCCCAGCGAGCTGGGGGTGTGGTGAAGGTCACTGCGTGCCCGGCGGGACGGCCGAGGGCCCGGGCCGGGGCTCACTCACCCACAGGCTGTTGAAGTAGTCCAGCCCGCAGCAGATGAGCGCGCCCGCGTGCGCCAGCAGCACCTGCACGCCCAGGTAGCTGCCCAGGCTGTAGAGGCCGTAGAGGAGCGGGCCGCCGGCGCCCAGCAGTAGCAGCAGGCGGCGGCGGCGCAGCGCCTGTTCGCCCAGGGCCTCCACGCCGTAGTCCGCGAAGCAGATCGGCAGCAGCAGCGCGGCCAGCACGATGGGCGTGTGCGCGCGGTGCAGGCGCTGCAGCCAGTGGCGCCCCAGGCGCGTCAGCGAGCTCTTGAAGGGGTGCAGGAAGGTGCCGCACAGCACGGCCCAGAGCAGCGGGCGCAAGAAGGCCTCCAGGATGAAGTAGACGAGCACGGCGGCGCCGCAGCACAGGCACACGAACAGCACCGCCCCGGTGTTGTAGAAGGCCTGCTTGATGGGCTTGTCGAAGCGTAGCGCCAGCGCCGCTGTCCGCGGTGTCTCCCCGCAGCCGCCGCCGCCGCCGCTGGCTGCCCCGACCGGACGCTGAACCCGCGGCGCCCGGCTCGGGGAGCCCCGCGGACTGAGTGCCTCCTCAGGGCCGCCATCGTCGGCCATCGTGCCTTTGCCGCTGCCGCCGCCGCCGCCGCCAAGAGACGGTACTGGGAGGCCTGGAGAGAGGCAGGGCGGGCGACACGCGGCATTGTGGGAGATGTAGTTCCTAACTGACCACTGAAAGCTCACACAACCTTTGAGGAACTCCAACTCCCAGAGAGTATAGCGAGCGTTCCTTCGGCCTCGGGCTCCCTGTGGTTCATTGGCCCCTGCAGAATTCAGGTAACAAGTTTCTGGGGTCTGCGTGTTAGCAGGGGCAAAAAACAAACTTTCCTCTCCCCACCAACGTACAGTATAAGAGCAGTGTATGCTAGCTCAATTCAAGTGTTCTATTAGTCACAAACGGGGGGGGTGGGGGGGTGGGGAGGGGAGGAATGTCAGATAACAGCCTTTATACAAAACACCCTGAATCATAAAACAAAACAAAACCCTCCCTTCGTTCTCTGGTTAATGTCAACTTTTAGAGAGGCACAGTCCCCAGAGTCACTATCTTCACAGATTGAAAACCCAAGCTGCACATTAGAATCCCTGGGGGAATACTTTAAAAAGACCAATTACCATATTCAGTTTTATTGATTTATTTAGTAAAGTGTTGGCTCTGGTGTGTTTGGCAGGATTTTAAATAGCGGTTACTGTGGAAAATTCTGAAAGAGATGAGAATACCAGACCACCTGATCTGACTTTTGAGAAAACTGTATGCAGGTCAGGAAGCAACAGTTAGAACTGGACATGGAACAACAGACTGGTTCCAAATAGGAAAAGGAGTCTGTCAAGGCTGTATATTGTCACCCTGCTTATTTAACTTATATGCAGAGTACATTATGAGAAATGCTGGACTGGAAAAAACTCAAGCTGGAATCAAGATTGCCGGGAGAAATATCAATAACCTCAGATATGCAGATGACACCACCCTGATGGCAGAAAGTGAAGAGGAACTAAAAAGCCTCTTGATGAAGGTGAAAGGGGAGAATGAAAAAGTTGGCTTAAAGCTCAACATTCAGAAAACAAAGATCATGGCATCCGGTCCCATCACTTCATGGGAAATAGATGGGGAAACAGTGGAAACAGTGTCAGACTTTATTTTTCTGGGCTCCATAATCACTGCAGATGGTGACTGCAGCCATGAAATTAAAAGACGCTTCCTCCTTGGAAGGAAAGTTATGACCAACCTAGATAGCATATTCAAAAGCAGAGACATTACTTTGCCAACAAAGGTCCACCTAGTCAAGGCTATGGTTTTTCCAGTGGTCATGTATGGATGTGAGAGTTGGACTGTGAAGAAGGCTGAGCACCAAAGAATTGATGCTTTTGAACTGTGGTGTTGGAGAAGACTCTTGAGAGTCCCTTGGACTGCAAGGAGATCCAATCAGTCCATTCTGAAGGAGATCCGCCCTGGGATTTCTTTGGAAGGAATGATGCTAAAGCTGAAACTCCAGTACTTTGGCCACTTCATGCGAGGAGTTGACTCATTGGCAAAGACTCTGATGCTGGGAGGGATTGGGGGCAGGAGGAGAAGGGGACGACAGAGGATGAGATGGCTGGATGGCATCACTGACTCGATGGACATGAGTCTGAGTGAACTCTGGGAGTTGGTGATGGACAGGGAGGCCTAGCGTGCTGTGATTCATGGGGTTGCAAAGAGTCGGACATGACTGAGCGATTGAACTGAACTGAACTGAACTGGCTCTGATGTGTCTGGCAGGATTTTAAATATCGATTACCATATGGCAGACTCTGTTATAAACGTCTCATTCCTATTAACTCATCTGATCCTTAGAACAACCCTACAAAGAAGATGGTGTTATTATCCCTACTTCTCAATAAGGAAAACTGAGGCTCAGAGAAGTTAAGTACCTTGCCAAGGTACACAGCTAGTATGTGCAGAGGCAGGATTCAAACTAAGAGTCTGACTCCTAAGTCGATTCTTACCTACTAGGTTAATAAATTGGTCTGACAAGGAAGACTTTAGCACAGGGGTCCTCAACCCCCAGGCTGCGGACTGGTACCCATCAGGGGTCTGTTAGGAAATCAGTGGCTCAGCAGGAGATGAGCATGGGGGAGCAAGAGATGCTTCATCTGCAGCTCCCCACTGCTTGCATTACAGCCTGAACCAGCCTCACCCCCAGTGGAAAAACTGTGTTTCATGAAACCAGTGCCTGGTGCCAAAAAGGCTGGGGACCACTGCAAGTTTAGCATATATTTTTTAAAGCTCTTCAGAAAAGCCTAATGTGCAGCTATTGTTGACAACCATGTAGGTGTCGATGCTGGAGAAATCTAAACTCCTGGAGGAACCCTAGGTCAGAGTCTCAAACTGCCACTGTTCCATTTTTGAGACCTGAGATCAGGTCAGTTGAGCCCCCAACCCTAATTTCCCCTTTCGCATGGGAGTGATAATAGAAACTCTTGTGTCAAAAGAGAAAAAGGGAGCTCTGAGACAATGCATGGTGCTTCTGTTTTCTTGTTGAAAGGTCCTGGTACCCAAGCCTACTGCTTGTAAAACACCTCCAAAGGCATTTTATTTAGAAGAAGAAGAAAGAGAGGGGAAAAAGGGAAAGAAGAAGAGAGGGAAGGGGAAGAAGAGGAGGATGAGGAGGAAGGGGAGGAAGAGAAGTAAGAGGAAGGAAAAGAAAGGAGGGAGGAAAGAAGGGAGGGAAGGAGGAAGGTTTCACTGAGTACTCAATACGAGAGTATTTCAGAACTCTGCAAGTTACCTCTCTTCTGTTTTCAACAAATTTTCAAGTAGAAGAAAAAGTGATTCCTTTCCGTCCTGTTTTGGGTTTCAGGTCACAGTCCCTGTTTTTCAAGTGGTCTTTGGACGTTGACTCTGTAAATAATTTGCTTCAGTTGTCTTAAACCGTCCTTTTTCCTCTTTACTTTGTTCAGGGCTGCTGGGGTAAAGAATCCGCCTGCCAGTGCAGGAGACGCAGGGGTATGGGCCATTCATAGTACAGAGCATACGCTCAGGGTGCTGAGCAAGTGAATGGATGATTCGCTATCCTTTCAAAAAAGTTGTTTGTGCTTCCTGTGAGAAATGGTACTGAAACATTGGGAATGTGTCTCCTACGTAGTCCTATGATTAAGAGCAGAGAAAAATTAAATTACTGGGATGTAGGGCCTACAAAATCAATTTGAGTACACACAGTCTACTCAAATCTTTAACTCACAGAGTGTATGCTTTTAGGCACATCCTCCAAAATGTGAGGCTACTTGAAGTGAAGTGAGAGTCACTCAGTGGTGTCCCACTCTTTGCGACCCCATTACTCTTTGGACTGTAGCCTGCCAGGCTCCTCTGCCCATGAAATTCTCCAGGCAAGAATACTGGAGTGGGTTAGCCTATCACTTCTCCAGGGGATCTTCCCAACCCAGGGATCGAACCCAGGTCTCCCGCCTTGCAGGCATATTCTTTACCAGCTACCAGGGAAGCCTGAGGCTACTTGGGTTTTCTTTTTTAATGCCATGTAGCAACTCACCTCAGGGAAGAACAGCCTCTGTGGGCTTCCAGGTACAGTGAAGGTGTAGAAGAGGATCAAGTTGACCCTGGGACCACACTGCCTTTGGCCTGCTTGTTGCGTGAACTGATGAATTTCCTAATCATTTAAGCCAGTTTGGGTTCAGTTTTACATTTCTTGCAACAGAAAGCTTTCTGGCTGATAAAATGATAACACCTCCATCATTGGCTGCCGTGAGGATAAAGTGGGAGAGCGTGTCTAAAGCAGAGGCACAGTGCCTGGGACATGGTGAAAATCTAATAGTGGCTCCCAGGGTGCCTCCTCGTTGTGCCCTAGAGATGCCAAGAGGCATCTCTTAAGCCACAGTCAATCACAGACTCCCAGGGCATCAAGATAAAAGCCACAGAGGTAAAACAAACACAGGACAGGATTCTCCAGGGCATCATGTCTGTCGTAGAGTGTTTACTGAGTTGTAATGAGCACCTCCTTTAAACAAAAGTCTTGTGCTTACAGTGCAGTGTATACATTACACATAAAAGAGGTGTGCACAGTGCAGGAGGAGAAGCCATGTGAAAAGGTAATCAAACAAACGTGCATTTAGATTCCAAATATGAGTTACCACTCTCTTTTAATAAAACCCATAGCAGACATCGCTAATAAATCACTGAACTCTTTCTCACCGAGCATAGATACAGCCTCAAAACCCTTCTTAGCAGAACATACTAGGGAACCACTATCAAGTCCACAAAGTAAGCACACAAGAGGAAACATATTTGCCTTTTCTATATTAAACTAGCCATCCAGAGACTTCCCTGTTGGCCCAGTGGCTAAGATTCCACTCTCCCAACATAGGGGCTCCTGGGTTCAATCCCTGGTCACGGAACTAGATCCAGAGTGCTGCAGCTAAGACCGAGTGCAGCCAAATAAATAATTAAAAAAAAAAAAAAAACCTAACCATCTAGTGTCTGATACTAGATAAAATTGGCAGACTAAAAATGTAAATAAATGGTTTAGAAGAAAAGAGTTTGGAAAGTATGAACATGAGAAATTACTAAAGGTTGCTTTTTTTTTTTTTTTTTTAAATCTCAGTGCCTGAAGAAAGAATGATGCAACCGAGTCTGATACCATCGGGCCCTGCCTGACCACTTCTGCTTATCTCTTCTATTCCTGCACTGAGCCATGTGCCCTCACTTAAAGCACAAGTCCTGCCAGTTCACTGAGTGGAGTCTAGCCTTTCCTGCGTCTGGGCTCCTGTTCATCCAGTCTTGGTTCCTGTCCTTCTGGTTTGTACCATCCAGCTGTAGCTGACCTTCCAAGCCATCTCAACAAAGAAAAGTTTACCAGTTCACTAAAAAGGTCAGTGAAGAAATTACCAAATTGGTTCAACCAACCCAGTTGAGACCCATCTATCCAGCAACAGATCAGATGAGTAAAAGAAACCTGAAAGTTCTTTGGGGGAAAACATACACACACACAATCCCCCTTTACAACAAATCTGCAACCAAAATTGCTCCCCCTTTCTCTTCCAGGGTAGGAGGAAGTTTGGTAGAGGGGATTGACATCTACAAGATGAATTTTGTGATTAACAGTTATTACTAAGAGCCAGAACTGCCTGTCTAAAAAATGGCTAGCCCTCAGTGTCCTTTGCTGGTAGCTCCTCTTCTTCACAGAAGTGATTTTTTTCTGGAATGTTTTACCTGGAATGGTTGAAGTATGAGAGCTAGGGACCAGGTCTTGGAATTCCTAGTCTACCTTGGCTCTGTTCCCAACAATATACTCCAGCTAACACTGAGGCTACCCATAGTATAAACAGCCAGCCTTCTGCTGCAAATCAGGGCAAGACTGATCCACCAGGAGATGGTGGATGCATGTCAAATTGACCAGACTAGTCCCTCTTTTATTTACAAGTAAACTATCTTTATTTGAGAATCGAGTCCTGCTGGGTTTGAATCCTAAGCAATACATGTTTGTATACCCTTGGCGCCACACTGATGTCACTGCAGCCTCCAGCTGGTCCCTCTATCTGCCCTCTTGCTCCACTCCAATCAGTTCTCTACCCAGTAGCCAGTGTCATCATTCTAAAATACAGTCTGATCCCTTCAAATCCTCCTTACCCTATGGGAAAGTTCCAAGTTCTTTCAGTTCAGTTCAGTTCAGTTCAGTCGCTCAGTCGTGTCCGACTCTTTGCAACCCCATGAATTGCAGCACGCCAGGCC
>NW_011494755.1:5632362-5651442 GCF_000754665.1 Bison bison bison
ATCAGGGTGGTGTCATCTGCATATCTGAGGTTATTGATATTTCTCCCGGCAATCTTGATTCCAGCTTGTGTTTTTTCCAGTCCAGCATTTCTCATAATGTACTCTGCATATAAGTTAAATAAGCAGGGTGACAATATACAGCCTTGACAGACTCCTTTTCCTATTTGGAACCAGTCTGTTGTTCCATGTCCAGTTCTAACTGTTGCTTCCTGACCTGCATACAGATTTCTCAAGAGGCAGGTCAAGTGGTCTGGTATTCCCCTCTCTTACAGAATTTTCCACAGTTTATTGTGATCCACACAGTCAAAGGCTTTGGCATAGTCAATAAAGCAGAAATAGATGTTTTTCTGGAACTCTCTTGCTTTTTCCATGATCCAGCGGATGTTGGCAATTTGATCTCTGGTTCCTCTGCCTTTTCTAAAACCAGCTTGAACATCAGGAAGTTCACGGTTCACGTATTACTGAAGCCTGGCTTGGAGAATTTTGAGCATTACTTTACTAGCATGTGAGATGAGTGCAAGCTCTTTACTATGTCATAAAGAGCCACACTCACCCTGCCTCACCTCTCCCCACTCCCTGCTTCATCCTTTATCCTCCAGCACTTGGGTGGCCCCTAACAATATCCAGGAGCTAATCCTTAAAACCTGTGAAGTATGTTACCTTACTTACACTTTGCAGATATGATGAGGTTAAGGACTTTGAGATAGGGAAATTATCCTGGATAATATGGATGGGGTCTAAATGTAATCACAGGTATCTCTATTCGAGGGAGGGAAGGAGATTAGACTACAGAAGAGGAGAAGCAACCTGACCTCTCCGACCACAGAGGCAGACATTGGAGTCATGAGGCCATGGGCCAAAGAATACCCACAGCTACCAGAAGCTGTAAGAGCCAAGGAAGAGTTCTCTCCCCTGGAGTTCCCGGGAGAAACCAGCCCTGCCAATCTCTACATTTTAGCTGCATTCAATTCTCTTCAGACCTCTGGCCTCCAGAACTTCAAGAGAATACATTTCTGTTGTTGGAAGCCACTAAATTTATGGTAACTTGTCACAGCAGCAATCGGAAACTCATACAAACCCTGTCCAATGACAGTGGTTCCCAACTCATCCTGCTGGCCTTTCTCCTGGGTTGCTCTCCCCTTTCTTGAAGATGCCTCTCCACATCCTTTGCCTGCTTTACGCCTATTCCTTCTTTAAGGTTCAACCTCAGGGACTTCCCTGGTGGTCCAGTGGCTAAGACTCCGCGTTCCGAATGCAGGGGGCCCAGGTTCGATCCCTGGTCAGGGAATTAGATTCCGCATGCTGCAACCAAGAATTTGTGTGATGCAACTCAAAGATCCTGCATGAGCGACTAAGGCCCTGTGCAGCCAAAGACATAAATAAGTACTGAAAAAGAGAGATTCAGCCCCAGCACTGCACCTGCTTTCCTGGCTACCCCAGGCTGGGTGAGGATCCCTACTCCACCCGAGCGTTTCCTTACACTGCAGTCACCAAACAATATCATTGCAATGTTTATTTATTTGACTCTCCGAATAGGCTGTGAGCCTCCTAGAGGCAGAAATCAAGAGCAGGTCTTCCTCTTGTCCTCCAAGTGTAGTTTCTCACATACAGACTGGCACATAAGAGTCCTCAATAAACATTCATTGAATGAATGAATCAACAGGTGGTTAAAGCTGCTTGACCTCCTGGAAGCAAGTGACTTTCACGTCCACTCCACTTCAGCAGTCTCTTTTTACAGCCCATCCTCTGGCCCTCACACCTGGGACTGAACCCTAAGAAACTTACAAGTCAAACATCATCAGCCAAGGTCAGGTATGATAGCTGAGCTACCCACTGAGAATACTGCAAAATAAATACCACAGGATACCAAAATAAATACCACGAGGATACCAAAAAATAACCAAATACTTATTTGGGGAGGTGGTAAGAATTCCAGCCTATAATGCAGAATGTGGTAATAATTCTTTCTTAACATGACATTCCTTGCACTTTTCAACCTAGTCCCAGTTTCTCAATTTGCTCAGCTATTGCATTCTGCAATTTCCACACCACCCTGACGATTCATAAGACTTTACCACTAAACTAACTGTTGTTAACATACAACATGATTTAGTTACCACCAAGGTCTATAACGAAATTCTTAGAGCTAGTATGCCCTGTCAGTCAACTAATACAATTTAAATGGGATTACAGGCCTCCATTTACTATCTGATAAAGGCATTAGGCTGAAGCTTTAAATACAGATTTCTTTTGCAAATTGTTTTTCTTGCAAATATTTTTACCTGACTACTGCAACATGATTTTTCCTTTGTCAGGATGACAGGCTCTCATCTTCTCCAAGGTTTATAACTTCACAAAGACTTTACTGATGAAAGGATGTAAAACAAACAAACATAAAATCAAAAATGCATCAGAGTAAAGCAGTAAAGAATTACAAACTTTAATTACATCAACTCAAGAATTTCAAACCATGTTGAGAATTTATATTTTAAAGTTTAAACCTAGTTAATATATTCTAACTCTAACATAATCCTCTAAATACAGGAGTATTCGTGATATCATATGGACAGAATAATCACTTAGAAAGCATCTAGGAATATTGCTACCATTACTTTACATAAACAGAAATCCATGTCTTTATTAGTAAGGTACCACACATCATAGAGTAAAAATTCACATAGGACAGGCTTATAAATATACATAAATCTCAAAATCAATCACAAGTGAACATTAGGTACACAATTATTATAAAACAAATATAACCCATCAATGTCTATTTAAAGGCATAGTTCTTACAAAATAGTATTTGATAGACAAGTCTCAAAAAAGTATTATTAATACTTCTGGAGCCAGATTGTTCCAGCATATCAGCGCATCTGGGGGAATAAGGCATGTGGAGAAGTTGCATTTGCTCTTCCAGGTGGTCAGGACATTCTATCTGATGAAAAGATAACGGCTTCAGTGATCTGGGTGAATGCCACAACCACCGCAGCACCCCATAATCCTACAGAATTGATCACTCTCCAGAAGAATGGAATGGAACAGCTATTTGCCTAATGGCCAATATCCAGGGGAAACAGAAAACATTAATGGAATATCAGCAGAGTTGAAGTGAAAAATCCCAAAGAGCTTGATGATTCACTTAAATCTTTAACCATATTTAAAATCACATTAATAGCCACTATTTTCATGAAAAAGAATGTATACTTATCTATTAAATATAAAAACAACCAAGTATAACTTGAAACTAAATAATTGATTAAATGAATAAGGAATCTAATTAAATATAAAACATGGATAGGTTGCATCAACATGCCATTTACTCAATTCACACTAGTCTTGGTTTCTTAACTAACTGTATAGAAAAGTCAAACTCAACAATGATACTTTATACATTCTTAACAAGTCATAGAATGTTGAATGGAGGAGGCAAAGTTTAATAAAGGACCCAGGAATCCTTTCTACAAACTAAACTACCATAAACTCAAGGGTAGTTTTGCCTATAATACACACAATGTTTTACCTCTTGAGTTTTAAAGTATTTAAGAGACCAGATCAGAAACAGAAACAATCCTGACAAGGACTTTCAAATGGTATATATACAGGCATTTATGTATAAACACAGTGCCCATCACATATGCACAGATGTATATACAAACACACCGAGAATAATCACACTGTTCGCTAAACATAACCAATTCTGTGTAGAGAACAGAGCAATTCTATACAGCAAGTATTCCCATCTCAGCATTTGGACTATTGTGGTGGTTCTCAAACATATTTCCATTATGATACAGGAGGTTATGCCACAGTCACATGTGTAAAACACTCCCATCCCATGAATGTAATAGATTTAGGTAATACTTAAAAACTGTCTAGAGGAAAATACATTAGTCTGAAACATTGTACAGCCGACCCTTGAACAACACCAGTTTGACCAGGTCTGCTTAAATATGGATCTTTTTCAACAGTAAATATTGCAGTGCTACACTCAGTGAGGCTGGTCCACTTAAATATGGATCTTTTTCAACAGTAAATATTGCAGTGCTACACTCAGTGAGGCTGGTTGCATCCTTGGATGTGGGGCTACAGATAGGAGGAGCCTCAGACATGGGAACTACCTGTTTTGGAGGGATTACTCTAAATTATAGGTGGATTTTCCACTAAAGGACACTATCAGTATCCCTAAGCCTTTGTGATCTTTAAGGGTCAACTGTAATCCCACCATGAAGAGCAATGGCACAGTAAAAGTCATTCACAATTGCCTCAACCTAGATAAAATAAAACTGCTGTTCACCCAGCTCTGACTTTACTGCTCTCTCTTTCACATCTGCTGCTGCTACTGCTGCTAAGTCGCTTCAGGCCGACTCTGTGCGACCCCATAGACGGCAGCCCACCAGGCTCCCCGGTCCCTGGGATTCTCCAGGCAAGAACACTGGAGTGGGTTGCCATTTCATTCTCCAATGCATGAAAGTGAAAAGTTAAAGTGAAGTCGCTCAATCGTGTCCGACTCCTAGCGACCCCATGGACTGCAGCCCACCGGCTCCTCTGTCCATGGGATCTTCCAGGCAAGCCTACTGGAGTGGGGTGCCATTGCCTTCTCCGCTCTTTCACATCAACTCTGGAGAATGCACGTTCTAATGGGAATCCATTATCAAGATAACAATCCATCAATTCTAATTTATTTTACAAATTACTCACTAACATTGATATTTTTACAGTTAACCAGTAACAACTTACATTACTGGCAGTGTCCTATGCAATTGACCATGATACCTGGGTCATTTAGCTGAGAGCAAGAGTGGGAAAACTACAGTCCACAGGCCAACCTGCTGCCTATTTTTGTATGGCCTGCAAGCTAAAATGGTTCTTACATTAAAAATTTTTTTTAATCTAAAGAAAAATATGGGTGACATGTAAATGTTATATAAAATTTGAATTTGTGTCAGTGGCGTTTTACTGGAACACTGCCACGCTCATGGGTTTATGTATTGTCTGTGACAGAGCTGAACAGCTGAGAGACTTTAAAGCCTAAAATATTTATCATCTGGACCTTTACAGAAACACTTTGCTGACCCTCAGGCCAGAACTAAGAATGACAACTTCAGTGGTAATAGCTCTTAAGCACAAAATCCTGAATATAGACTATAAACTTAATTACAGAGACATTAGTAAAAAAACTCTGTGGGATGTAATCTATCTCTGAGTTGTCCAAATTGTCCAATTTCCTTAAGGACAGAAGCCAACAAAATATAATGAAATATGGCTCCTGCATTTTGTCTGAAATCATGTTGGCAAATTCATCTTTGAGACTACAATGAAGCAAGAAAAGGGCACTAGGCTCTAAGCTGGAAGACCTGGGTTTTAGGTAAATCACTATTAAATGCATTCTAACTTTTCCAATCTGTGTATTATTTTTAAATAACATAAAAAGCACTAAGACGACAAAATAAAGAATCAAAATGTTTTAAGAAAATAAAAAGAAAGTAAAATGTACCCCTTTCCCTAAATCTAACTATAAAAAGTCCTCCTATTCATTGTAAATTGCTTAAGGGGGAAAAAAAGCACTTGGCTAATTTGAGTGTGGATAGTGGGTTCCATTTAATGAAAGTTTTAATGAATATGCATGTGCCTTTTTAAAGTAAGTGTATTGGATAAACTGGTGTCTCAAGTCCTTGCCAACACTGGTACATGCTCAGTCGCTTCAGTCGTGTACGACTCTGCTACCTTATGGACTGTAGCCCTCCAGGCTCCTCTGTCCATGGGGATTCTCCAGGCAAGAATATTGGAGTGGGTTGCCATGCCCTCCCCCAGGGCATCTTCCTTAACCCAGGGACTGAACCTGGCTTTCTCACGTCTTCAGCACTGGTTGGCAGGTTCTTTACCACTAGCGCCACCTTGGGAGCCAACACTGGTAATTCATGCCAAAGGCCTAGCCTCAGTTTTTTCATCTGTAAAACTGGACTAATAACAGAATCTACTTCCTCTGGTTGTTGTGAGGATTAAATGAGTTAATCCATGTAAAGTGCTTAGAACAGCACTAAATAAATTTAGCAAACATTATTCTACCTGGGCATTTACAAAAATACACTAGTTGGGCATCTCCCCTGTAACAAGTACAATGTTAGAAAAAGGACTACAGAGATAAAATAGAAGTTGATTCTCCTATCCTAGGTAAGAATTAATGAAATTTGAGTCTACAAAATTTTCACTTTAGTATGTCCATAAACTGATGATTCTCTGAGATGATGGTGAAATTCAGTTTTGCATTCCTGGTCTATAAATTCTCATTTCTGAACCATGATTATTGTTAAAAATGTCAAACTCTGTTTTACAGGGCAAAACAGCATTGTTATGAAAGATCTTTCTATTTATGTTTCAAAAGGCAAAAGCTCAGTCTTTGCTAAGAGAATGACCACAGGTAGAACATAAAAAACGTTGGCCAGTCTGGCAATGTATGTGAAATACAGACTTTGTGAACCAAACTTGCCACAGAAGTAGTTTCATTTATGCATTCATTCAACAAATGTTTGCTGAGTACCTACTATGTAGGAGTATCTGTTAAAATGATGAGTAACAAACTATAGTCCCTCCATTAGGGAGTTAGCAGGGAGGACAAGCCAGCAATTACAGGAAAGTGTGATAAGTTAAATGATGGTGAAGCCGAGTGTGCTATGAGAGCGTCTGGCAGGGGCCTGAACCTACTTAATCCAGGGGATCGGAGGAAGAAACAGTTACGCTGTGACCTGAAAGATGCATAGGAGTTCAGCACGCCTAGGCAGTGGAGACTGTCTGGACACAGGGAATGTCAAGAGAGGTGAGAAACTGGGTCTGAAGAACTGAGAGCAATTGAGTCTTGCTGGGACACAGCAAGGTGAGGAGTGGTGACGAAAGAGGACAGTGGAGGTAATCAAAGTGGCTCTCATTTTACACTAATGGAAATGAGATATCGTTGAAAGTTCAAAGCACAAACGTGCAAAACTGGTAATCCAAGGAAAAACAGTTCATGAAACAATTAGCCTGACTTGAAAGTAAGCAGAAGGGAAAATCCCTTAATTTATTCTTTCCCTGCCTGCTACAGAGACTAGCTTGAGTCTCGATTCAGTTTTAACCTATTTATAGAGGAAATATTATACATGAGAGGGTGAAATATAAAAATATTTGCTTTCTTATTTACAATGTGGGTGTTGCATACTCAGCCTCACTGCTGCACAACCACTACACAACCACCTTAGAAGGTGACATACAGGCCCTCCTCAGCCATGGCTGGCGGGCTTCGTAATGAGGCCACTGCAGTCGGGCAGAGCCTGGGACTTGAGTCAGATGACTTGAGTTTGAAGCCATTGCTCAATGACACTTGACCTCTCTCCATCTGCAATGAGGATCATTTCTCCTGCATCCCTTGGATGCACGTGGTAAATTGTGCAAAGTCACAGAATTGGGATGCTTTCCTCATTTTTGTTCAGTTCCAGAAGAATGTGAAAGCCTTTTCCACAGGGGAAGTGGCCTTTCACCTCCGACATGGATTCCAAGGATGGCATTAGAAATCACAGTCTCCAGTGTTGTTTAATCACAAAACCCACAAAGTTGGAGTCAGCTTTAAAGCAATGGGGTGGGGTATGGCGGGGAGCCAGAAGACTCCAGCACTCTACAATGGGAATGCCTCAGCAGCATACACCCATAGACTCTTTCCCTCTAAATGGGCTATTAACTCAGACAGCTGGAGTAAAGCAACGTTTGGGTTCCTTTGAAAAAAAGGAAGTGCATTAAGTCAAGACATTAGTATAAATTATGCTGACGGCTAACCCAATTTACAAGTCTAAACATGTGAATGGATACTCTAAGTAAATTCACTTGATGGGGCATTTTCTAATTTTAAAAATGTCATCTTTAAAAGGTTTCTACTCCAAATTTCCACAGTCTCCAAAAATGTTAATTTATTATTAAAATGCCTTGAATATTTAAGATGATTTGTCTATTATAATACATTTAATTGTACTCAACATATGTTGATTCTGACAACAGAATTAGCTGTAACCACAAATGAATACCTTAATTTATTAAATACAGTGGTAGTAGAGTCCAAATTCTAACTTCTAAGAATGCCCCAATTTCTTATCAATATAATTTTACATCTTCAGGAATACTCACAGTTTTGTTTTTAACCTTTCCAAGCAGCAATAAAAAATGTGTTCTCTTAGCTACTTACTAATTGAGAAGACATTTCAAATAAGTCTGAACCATTTTCATATCACTGTTATCTCCATCATTCTCCTCATGAGCTGTGTAAATATCTAAAGACCTTCATGCTCTGTGGAAATTTGAAAGTTCTTCTGCCTTCTAGGTTCTGACTGTGAACTTGGGCCATCCAGAGAAGTTCTCTTTAGTATTACTCCAAATAACTCTTGAACTGTAGTTGGCAGAGTGAAGGTTGTTTAGAGACATAGTTTCTAAGCCTGGCTTTCTCTGCTTTACTATGTGTTATCTGACTGAGCAGCCAAGGCTACATGGCACAAGAGTCATAAAAAGAGTGTCTTCTTGGGTCTCAAATTCCAATCAGTATAATAATGATGGCAATAATCATTTTCTTCAAGCCAACTCAGACATGTTGTAAAGCTCAAGTAAGAAAACATATTTGAAAATGAGTGTTTAGAAAAGTTTTAAGTCTTTCTAAAAGTATGGGTCATTATTAAACAACACTTCAATTAGAAAAGCAGCTTGCTCTTTTTTCCAAAAAGCTGAATCCTATGTGTCTTGTTTTTATTTTTTTACATAATAGAAGCTAAAACAATACTGAATATTTTTTAAAAATATACTAAAGGCTTTCTAATGCATTGACTCTGTTCGTTCTGCCACTGTGGTTAAGGGGTTCCCATCAGTAAGTAGAAGGTCAGGGCAACAATTAGAAGCAGACAGAACGGAGAGGAGAAGGTCTGATAGGCAGCCGATGGCATAAAAATGTCCTCGTACTTGTAAATACTGACAACGTGCTCTGAAGTCGGCGGTGAGTCTATATCATGTCGGGTGATAGAGCCTTTGAGAAGAAAGAAAGAAAAAGGAAGCAGCAAGAGAAAAAAGGTACAGATTTAAAATGATACATGCAAACCACAGAAAAATGAGACAAGTCTTCAAAGAGCTGCTATTGTTTTCAAATATGTTTTTAATATTAATATATGGACCACTAACAACTCCTGACCGACTCCCTTGCAGATGAAGTCTATGGGATGTAAAGTGGTAGCCTGGCCAGGCCAGATCAGAGAGGATGTGCTGTGTGTCTACAAGTCTACATGTCTGTCTGGCGGAGTGGAATGGAGGTATGAAAGAAGGAGAATTAAGATACCAAACAAGTCTTTGGATGGAAAGCATTTTTTGAGCTGGTTAGAAGAGGAAAAAGGGAAAGGCTGTATGTAAAGGCTGCTTCATAAGCTAAAATTGATAGGAAGGGCCTGACCTTTTGATTAACCAATATGAAACTCGGGTGAGGGAGACATGCCTATGAGTTCAGAGCAGAGATCTCCTTGGAAAACGGGCCTCAAAGGAAGGGTTTTGAAGTTACTATCTGCCAGGGAAGCTGTGCCATACTTGACATGCCCAGCCCCTACCCCAGTGTCCATGCTGGCTCTTGTTAACACAAACCAAACTCCTCGGGTTGGCAAGAGTTTTTGTCTCAACAGGTCGCACTCACCTCTCTTCCCTAACCTCTCTCACTGGTCACCTTCGTGAATTCCCAGGCTTAACCATGTACCTCCAGTTCATGCCTTTCTTGAGACACATCTAATCCCATATCCTCCCTTCAAGGCTCAGCTCACAGTTTATCCTCTTTGAGAGACCTTAAGAGGATGGATAGGGTTTGATCACCAGAGAGGCGTTAGAATAGTGTTCACAAGATAGGAAAAGCACAAGCCTCTCTGTAAGGTAGGAATGTGTCCGTGCTGTTTGGAGATACTGAGAACAATGTCAGAATGCTGAGAGTGCTTATCAGGCAAAGTCTCCAGCATTGGGGAGGGCTTGGAATACTGGGCCATGATGCCATATGTGTAAGAAGATGACCTTCTGAGGTACAGCACTTGCCAGTGGTGTCAAATACTTGTTTTCATTTAACCCTTAGAATAATGCTATGAATTCAATATCATTATTATCCTCATTGTAGATAAAAAGAAATTAGAACTCAGAATTTAGATAAAGGCTAGATACAGCTACCAAGGGGCAGAATCAACACTCAAACTCAGCTTTTTAGATTCCAAACCCCATCATTTAAAATGAGTTCATTTCTCCAGCCTAAGACATAGTTTATTTCCCAGGGTACTAAGAGTAATCAAAAATATAATTGCAGATTCATTGTCAGTAACCTGGGAAATAAGCAAATGGAAAAGGGGTCGTAAATCTGGAGGCATCCAGATGTTTTCCCAACTAGAAACAGGCAAAGAAAGGCATGAAATTTCCAATCAATCAATGGCAACAATTTGAAGGAAAGAAAAAGATCCTATTAGGCAATGGATGGAAAAAAAAAAAAAAGTGAAAGTGTCAGTCACTCAGTCGTATCCAACTCTTTGTGACCCCATGAACTATAGTCCACCAGGCTCCTCTGTCCATGGAATTTTCTAGGCAAGAATAGTGGAGTGGGTAGCCATTTCCTTCTCTAGGGGATCTTCCTGACCCAGGGATCAAATGCGAGTCTCTCGAGTCTCCTGCATTGGCAGGTGGATTCTTTACCACTAGTGCCACCTGGGAATCCCCTGAGCAGATTCCTTAAAAGCTCTCTAAAATGAAGATGATAATTCCTACAATTCTGGAGGACATGGTGAGAAGTAAAAGACCATTGTGAGAATTAGAGTCCATACACCATATACAGCAGACATATGATCTGTTTCATCAAGCCACAGCTCATCATATATTATCTTGTGTATCTCACTCTAACTATGCATGTGTATAATTGTCCCATTCGGTGTTCATGTGTATAGTAAGTCCATTACTATATTCTGAAGGCAGGATCCTGTCTCCTTTTTCTATGTTATACAAAGTGCTCATCACTTTCTTGTAAATAATGACTCCCAGTCAATAATGACTGAAGCACAGCAGTGTCTGGTGTTTAATCCAGATCCCAAAATGTAAGCTTACCCTGAATGGCTGGACCCCAAGCAAACAGGTAATACCAACTCAAATGCAGATCGACAATCGTTTCATCTCTGGGAACATTTACAGGCCGTTTAAATCTGCAGGTGACCCGATTGTTCTCAAAAACTCCTTCTTCATCTCTGGCAGGGTTTCTCTGAATCTCCTTCGCCCACTGGCCTACATTATAGAAGTGCTGTATGCGGACCCTGCCATTGTCGTCGTGGACGCAGGCCATGACATCGTCACCACCCTAACACAAAAGATGACGGAGAAGAAAAGTTAAAGGTGCATCTGAGGCAAACTCTTCTGCTAGAAAGAAATTTCACTCCAAAACATACATTCCGTGACCTCTGTAATTGGAAGTCCCACCCCAAAAATTGTTTTAAATGCCATTAAAAAGCTTTAATCGAGTGACCAGAGTTTGCACCACCATATCTGACACTGAGTATCTCCTCATGTGCCACTTAGGGAAGATTACATCACCAGCTCTCTAGTAGTCCTGCTGAAAACACAGACACTTAACCTAATCATGAGCAAACAATTAAATCCAAATTGAAGGTCATTCTACAAAAAAAAAGTGGCCTGTAACCTTCAAAAGGGTCAATATCATGAAAGACCAAAAAAGAAAAAGCTAAAAAACTGTTTCAAAATCAAGAAGAGTAAAGATATTGTCATGTCAATACATGACAACTAATGGTGTTCCTAGACAGAACCCTGCATCATAAAATAAAATTTTCGATAAAGCATAGCATTGCGGCAAAGGGCAACTTTTGATAGTGGACAGTGTATCTGATAATACTACGGTATCTATGTTAAACTTCCTGAATTTAATAAATTATATAATGAAAAAGAATATCCTTGATCTTAGGAAATACCTGCTTAAATATTTAGAGTTAAAGGGTCATGATACCTTCAATTTAACCTCTCAAGTTTGTAGAAAATAATAAAAATCATAAGTAGTAGAAGTCAGAGTAGTAGCAGCAGTTGCAGCAACAGCAGAGAGAGATAAAGCACATACGGCAAACATTACTGTTTGTGAGAATGTTCTGGAACCAGCTGGTGGTGGTTCCACACCATGAATGTAGTTAATGCCACTGAACTGTATACTTTCAGTTCAGTTCAGTTCAGTCGCTCAGTCATGTCTGACTCTTTGCAACCCCATGAATCGCAGCACACTAAAATGGTTAAAATAGTAAGTTTTAGGTTGTATATGTTTTACCACAATAAAAAGTTACCATTTAGTGAAACATATATATAGGAGTTTATGAGACGACTCATTGGAAAAGACCCTGATGCTGGGAAAGATTGAGGGCAGGAGGAGAAGGGGATGACAGAGGATGAGATGGCTGCATCACCAACTCAATGGACATGAGTTTGAGCAAACTCTGGGAGATAGTGAAGGACAGGGAAGCCTGGCATAGTGTCCCAAAGAGTTGGACACAACTTAGCAACTGAACAACAGGTGAAACATCTATATATATATAGGAGTTCATGGTCCTATTGCCAGCATCTGTTGGATCATAAAGAAAGCAAGAGAATTCCAGAAAAACATCTACTTCTGCTTCATTGACTATGCTAAAGTCTTTGTGTGGATCACAACAAACTGTGGAAAATTCTTCAAGAGCTGGGAATACCAGACCACATTACCTGCCTCCTGAGAAATCTGTATGCAGCTCAAGAAGCAATAGTTAGAATAGGACATGGAAGAAATGAACTGGTTCAAAATTGGAAAATGAGTGCGTCAAGACTGTATATTGTCACCCTTCTTATTTAACTTATATGCAGAATACATCATGCAAAATGCTGGGTTGGATAAAGCTCAAGCGGGAATCAAGACTTCCAGGAGAAATATCTGTAACCTCACATATGCAGATGACTCCACCCTTATGGCAGAAAGAAAAGAGGAACTAAAAAGCCTCTTGATGAAGGTGAAAGATGAGAGTGAAAAAGCTGGCTTAAAACTAAACTTTCGAAAAATGAAGATCATGGCATCCAGTCCCATCACTTCATGGCAAATAGATGGGGAAAAAATGGAAACAGTGACAGACTTTATCTTCCTGGGCTCTAAAATCACTGCAGAAGGTGACTGCAGCCATGAAATTAAAAGACGCTTACTCCTTGGAAGAAAAGCTATGACAAACCTAGACAGTGAATTAAAAAGCAGAGACATTAATTTGCCAACAAAGGTCCATCTAGTCAAAGCTATGGTTTTTCCAGTGGTCATGTACAGATGTGAGAGTTGGGCCACAAAGAAGGTTGAGCACTGAAGAACTGATGCTTTCAAACTGTGGTGCCAGAGAAGACTCCTGAGAGTCCCTTGGATAGCAAAGAGATCAAACCAGTCAATCCTAAAGGAAATCAGTCCTGAATATTCATTGGAATGACTGCAGCTGAAACTCCAATACTTTAGCCACCTGATGCAAAGAGCCAACTCACTGGAAAAGACCCTGATGCTGGGAAAGATTGAGAGTGGAAGGAGAAGGGGGCAACAGAGACTGAAATGGTTGGACGGCATCACCGACTCAATGGACATGAATTTGAGCAGACTCCAGGAGGTGGCAAAGGATGGAAGACTGGCATGTGGCAGTCCACAGGGTCGCAAAGAGTTGGACATGACTGAGTGACCGGACAACGATGACAACGGTCCTATTCCTGCAACTTGTCTATAGGAGTAACATTAAAAAAAAAAAAAAAACTAAAAAAGTTAAAGGTGTTTATCAGCTATAAGAAATGTACCCCTCTGTGGAGAATGCTGATAATGAGGGAGGCTCTGCGTGTGTGGGGACAGGGTATATGGAAATTTTCTGTACCTTCTTCAGTTTTGCTGAACCTAAAACCTCTCTAAAGAATAAAATCTAATAAAGAAATCAGCAATTCATTATTTCCAAAAAAAATAGTCAATGACTATTACAAAGAGGTTCCATTTTGCTTTTCCTGTGCATCAGGTTTTGAAATTTTTTAAATCTGTACTTCTTAGAGTAATAGGAAGAGAAAAAGAAACCTAGATTTTGAAGGCCTTTAGATAGCAAAATGTCAAACGTGAAATTTGGATGCTTCTTACTCAACCTCCCTCCTCTGAGCCCTCTAATGGTAAGGGTGAGTGCACCATGGGTGCAAATCCATTCCTGGACAAGAAATGGTCAGTTGCACTGCAAGCCAGCCTGTTGGATGGCACACAACCACTCTTTCTCCCGTTGACCCTGAAGTAGGAGACAAATGATGTAGACTAGTATCCATGCAGTCTTACCAGGTGGACCCGTTGTTTTGCTGCCTGGAATGAGAAGCTCATTCTTCTAGCGACCTCTCCAAAACCAAACTCAATGGAGTTTTCATTGCTTAGCCTGATCCCCAAATCTCTTCTTATGACCCACCTATAACCCAGGTCCAATCCACCGGCAAAAGCCTGTCAGTATTACCTTCAAAACATACCTGAAACCTGGGCCCTTCCCACCACTCTTGCTGCCCCCATCTCATTCTAAGAGCCTCAAAACAGACCAGGTGAAGAGAAGCATCTTATCCAAAAAGCAGCCGCACATGCAAAGGTTCAATGGCCTAAGAAAGTGTGGCTGTCTGGGAAGCACCTTGGCACAATGCATGGCAAATGACGAAGCTCTGGAAGAAGGAGGGCAGAATGCGGCAGAGGCACAGAGAGAAGCAGAGATAAGCAACGGACAGCAACCTGGGTTCCTGCCTGTTCCTGTCCACAGTCCTTTCTGAGGGCCAGATGCATTCTTGACAAGGTATGATGTGGAATATTAAATTGTTGGGCCCAATTCTTCACTCCCCTGTTGTTGTAATATATATCTACACCTTCACAAGGCCTCTTGGTTGGGAAGGATACTTCTCTGCCCTCATTCTGGGTTAGGCTGGGCGACTTACTCTGGGCAATGGAGTATTACCAGCAGATGTGATGTGAACACAGGTTTGAAATCAGCTTGGATGACTCTTGTGTTTCTGCCTCTGCCATGAAAAAAACATGCCTTGGGAGCCACTGGTTCCAGAATGATTAGACAGTACCTGAATCCAAGCCATGGACTGGAGCCAAAAGCAACCGAGTCCCAGCCAATCCATACACATGTGAGCAACAAACCAATGCTGACTGTTATCAGCCACGTGGTTTGGTGGGGCTCTCTTGCAGCATGACTGTGGAATTAACTAATGAATACAAGTACCAGGAGATACCCTATACTCTCATAACCAACCCTTCCTTCTCCATTTAAAATAACTTGAATTATTTTTTTTTAACTTGTAATCAGAGAGACATAACTAGTATAATGGCTATCATGCTGTGATCAATTTACTTGCTTGGATAAAGAAAATCAAATACCAGGAATTGGCTTCTCCCATTTAAAAGTGGCACGGGTGCTTAGGGAAACATAACCACACTCGTTCTCTAAAATCTAAAGTGGTACAGCAGACTGAAGAGAAAAATCACCTTCCACCACGATTTGTGTCTTACCATTTTCTTGTCTGAAGAGAATCCAACTGCAACCCAACCATCGGTGTCTGCACTCAGCTCAAATTCCACATCAGCCCCTATCATCCGGTAGCTAAGGAAGTAGTCACAGGTTTCTGCGTTACAGCCCGGTTTGCCGTATCTATAGGGTAAACCGAAACAGGTATTACTGCTTCCGCCTCTACGTCTTCAAAACACATTAAGAGAGCATCTCTGTGTCAGGCAGAATGCTAAGCAATATGAATCAGATCTCTGCTCCCTGGGATCTCAAAATCACAATTTCATCCAGCAGAGACTGCAAAGATGATCTGCTCCTCTTTATCTATGTACAAACAAGGTCCAGAGATGAGAAGGGACTTGCTGAGTGAATCAAGCTGTGGCACGGGCCTCAAGTCCTAGCCAGGGTTCTCGACATCTTATTAGAGTTTCTCAAATATTCACAATTACCAAATTATTTCTGACTCCTTTTAGAGAACAAAAAAATCCTGAGTTAATAATGTAAATAATTTAGATTGCCATTTCTTTTCATTTACAAATTTTCAATTAACAAAAATGGACAAACTGAATACAGATTAAACTACAAAACCAGGACCTTTTAAATTCATAGCATTCAGGGGAAAATGATGTCATTGGCTGAAACTGACTTCCTGCTTACCCCGCCCCCCCCGCCCAATGGTATGTCTGATTCAACTCTGCAGGGTCTTTATTTTGAGCCTGTGTCTTATTACAAGTCACGACTCCATTCTCCTCTACTTTTATCTGTTTGAACTGCTCCAAAACCCTTATACATACAGGGCACCAAACGAATGCCTCATTTACTTACATTCACTGGATGCGAATGCATCATTTACTTAAAAAATCTGCCTTTGCTCTATTGAGCTGCTTGGGACTAATAAAATTCAGACACTAAAGTAAGATGTTTATCCAGATAATCAGATTATGCATTCGTTAATCCGTTTAAGGAGCATCGTTGCAATGAAAACATGAATTTAAATTTTCTTACAGAGAACTTGTGGATCCTTTGAGGACCAGCAAGCCCTAGTTTTAGGAATACTGCCTTTCAGAAATGACTGAAAACTGCAGCAATGGATGGGATAATCTAAGCTCAGATAAAAGGTATCTAAAGGTATAGGATGCAAGGCTGCTAAGTACTGATGGAGGAGGGAGACAGGGAACATGCAGCTTTGCAGGCAGGTACCCTGAGCAGCTGGCAAGGGGTGTAAGCTCAAGACCACAGGAACCGGAGTGAAAAAGCTGCAACGAGTGAGCAAAGCTAAGTGAGTGGGCCAGAAAGCAAGTCTCCCTGAAGCCAGCAGGGCACTAAAACTCCTTTTCTTCTCAAAAATATCCCCTAATCACCAGAATTATTCATTGTTGGCTATCTTCCTCAATAACAATAGTATCACTAGATTTTTTTAAATTCCTTAGAAATACTCTTGCAATCCAAAAACTCAAAACCCCTGTATTCAGTTTTTAGTCCTTGGACTTTGAGTCCCAAACCAAAAAAAAAAAAAAAAAACCACATTCATTGCAATGGCAATCAAAATCTTTACTCTAGGACAATTTGTTTTTGGAAATAAAGGACTCAAAGAAAAGGAGGCTTTCTCAAACAAAGCAGAGCTGTCTAGATGGAAAGTCACTGTCTAGCTGTTTTCTAGCTCCAGTCTATCACATCCAGATAGAATACTACTAATAATCAGGCACTAGATCTGAAATAACTAGCTGGACACTAGAATCAGTGCGTACTGACTAGCTAGGATCATATAGCTATCCACAGTCATGACTATTGTTTTAAAAAGGAATTGGGTCTTAGACATATCTGTTGGGTTGCCCCAAATGTTCGTTTGGGTGTTTTTTTCCGTAAGATGTTATGGAAAACCCAAATGAATATTTGGGCCAAGCCAATATTATTGCCTGTCCTGCCCACACCCGTACTGAATGAACAGAGACAAATTCTGTCATGTAATTCTTCTTCATACAACCAACTGCTTAGACCCCCAAGTCAATGGCATACAGTCATAAATGAAGTCATAAACGAACCAGAGAAGTAAGTTCTAGGGCCAAGGGGCGTGAGACAGCTCAAGGCCTTTAAGGCTGCAACCTGGGCTGGCCTCTGGAAATAGGTTACATTCGTGCTGAAGTTATGAGGGGTGTGGGCCCCTGGTGAGAGTGAACTGCATGCAATTTAAATACTACCTTGAGAAGCAAATCAAAGTCTTAGCTTTAAAGTTCTCCAACTCACAGATCTACCAACCTAAAGCAGCCCTTAGTCTTTCCACAGTCATCCACTTTGATTTTGGCAAATGGATCCACAGGAGGAGCAGTAGGGAAAGGGTAACCTGGCCAGTGAGAAGAAATAAAGTTAGAAAATCCAGGAACAGCGTTTCCAATGAGAAAAGCTACTTTTTAGTAGGTTGACTATTCTCTATCGCATGAGTCTAGAAATGGTCAAAGCCTCAGAAAAGAGCTCAGTTGATGCCTAATCACCCTCTTCATGAGGGCAGGTGTGGGGCACACATCTTTGAACCCAGCCTATGTGTTAACTGAGAAAGGGCTTTCTCCTCACTTACAGGTAGGGTGCCTGGGGTACTGAGAGAAGACATAACATCATAAGCACTGGCTCACCAGTGTCCACTGAAAGCATGAAAAGAGAGTTTTATTCCATACACCTGCTCTAAGAGAAAGAATGAACAATTCTCTATTTGATAGCAGAGGCTTTCCATTTACAGCTATATATTACAATAGGATCTCTCTGTTTCTGTGAACTTGTTTTTCATCAAGCTGTAGAGGACATTTTCATATCTCATAGAAATTTGTTAATCCCATCATTTCATGCATCTTTCTTGTAAGATGACTTAACGTCATAATGCTTTCAACCACAAGTCAAAGGAGAGCCTACACTGCGTTTCCAGTTTGTGCCCACAAATTTTTTATTCTAGGCTGTTCACTCCGTGTACACAAGAATTGTGTGTGATTCATCTGGTATTCTCTGCCCAGCACACTGCTTGGCACTGGACATTGGAATGATTATGCAACGAATCAATTAAATCACCCATAGATATTAGGCAATGTAAATACACTTTTAAAAAATTATTGTATTAGTTTTTCTTTTCTTACTATTCTGAAGTCTTTTGTGATTTGTAATGCTTTTTTAAACGAGGTTTTGTTTACTTTGTTTCATTAAATTATACTTAAAGACCAACAGGTCACACTTGCCTGGTTTATATCTGTACGTTTTGTGTTCATTTCTACTACCCTAGATCTTTTTTTTTTTAATTGGAAGATAACTGCTTTACAATGTTCTGCTGGTTTCTGCTGTACAATGTGAATTAGCTATCAGTTCAGTTCAGTTCAGTCGCTCAGTCGTGTCCGACTCTTTGCAACCCCATGAATCGCAGCACGCCAGGCCTCCCTGTCCATCACCAACTCCTGGAGTTCACTCAGACTCACGTCCATCGAGTCAGTGATGCCATCCAGCCATCTCATCCTCCGTCGTCCCCTTTTCCTCC
>NW_011494755.1:5651542-5656950 GCF_000754665.1 Bison bison bison
GTCCCCTTTTCCTCCTGACCCCAATCCCTCCCAGCATCAGAGTCTTTTCCAATGAGTCAACTCTTTGCATGAAGTGGCCAAAGTACTGGAGTTTCAGCTTCAGCATCATTCCCTCCAAAGAAATCCCAGGGCTGATCTCCTTCAGAATGGACTGGTTGGATCTCCTTGCAGTCCAAGGGACTCTCAAGAGTCTTCTCCAACACCACAGTTCAAAAGCATCAATTCTTCAGCGCTCAGCCTCCTTCACAGTCCAACTCTCACATCCATACATGACCACTGGAAAAACCATAGCCTTGACTAGCCGGACCTTTGTTGGCAAAGTAATGTCTCTGAATTAGCTATAAGTATACATATATTCCCTCCCTCTTCAGCCTCCCTCCCACCCCTCCTCCACCTTACCCCTCTAGGCTGACTACCCTACATGTTGATCAAATGCTAAAGTACAACCCTACCTTCTCACCATCCTTAAGTACTTGGGCAAAATGCATTCCTTTTTCTACTTTCATGCTTGTTTTATGCTAAGTCCTGTGTCCACTTCAGTACTATAGACTGAGTTCTGCCTTGGATGAGTTTTGGTATTTATTGAGTTCAATGCTACAACTATGTCAAGCATCTTCCTATACATTCTTCCTTTTAGCTTTCACTACAATGCCGTGGACATTTTTTTCTCAGGATATTTATCCAGGAATGCAACGACTACCTATGTTGGTTAAGATTCTAGAGGTGTGTGAAAGAGACAATCCCACGTGATGTTGTTTCTAAGGTTCCCCATCTTCTTCCATTATACTTTCTAGCATCTAGAATCATTCATCAGCATGCAGCAGGTTTCCAGCTCAATAAACGCCAGTCATTATTATTACTGGTTTATTATTACTGTTACATTTTTAAACTGACCATTGGGTAAGATTATCTTTAGAAGAATGGGTTTCTAAGCTCCAAGTAAGAGCAAGTTTTAGAACAAAGGTTACTTATAAATGTACTGAACTAGCTTATTTAGTGTTGGCAAATGGCTCGTTTGTCGGGGTTTTTCTAGCACTGATTCCCTTTTATCTTATATGCTTCTAAATCTTGGAATGAGAACTTATGTTGTCAAATGAATTTCGGCATCATTTAATCATGTCACGTTTCTCTCATTTTGTAAGATGATGTTAAAAGTTATTTATTTTTGGCTGCAGTGGGTCTTTGCTGCTGTGGGTGGGCTTTCTCTAGCTGCGGCGAACAGCGGCTGCTCTCCAGTTGCGCGGCGTGGACTTGTTGTAGTGGTGGCTTCTCTTGCTGCAGAGCACAGGCTCTAGAGAGCCTGTTTCAGCAGTTGCAGCACGCTGGCTCAGTAGTTGTGGTGTGTGGGCTTCGTTGTCCTTTGGCATGTGGAATCTTCCCAGACCAGGGATAGAACCTGTGTCCCCTGCATTGGCAGGTGGATTCTGAGCCACTGGACCACCAGGGAAGTCCTGTATAAAATATAACCAGGGAAGATGCTGTATAATAAAGAATTGGATGGGTTTTTGTTCCTGGTTCCTGGCTGGGAGGGAGAGAGACTCTAAATCCTTGGAATTTCCCAGTGGGTCTTTGTTATTCCTGAGCCCCTTGGGATCACACCTGCTTTTATGCTAAGAGATAAGATCACTCAGGATGGAGGCTGGTCACTAGGAAAGACCCAACACATGGGTACAGGTTTGGGGCTTTGAGCCAGCCCCACCTGGGGCAGGGAGGAGGCGAGGGTATAAGGGCTGGAGATTGAGTTCAATAATGTAGCTAATGATTAAATCAGCAATGCTTAGGTGATGAAACCCCAACAGAAACTTTGGACACTGAAGCTGAATGCATCTTCCTGGTTGGTGAATACACTGAAGTGCCAGGAGGGTGACAAGTCCTGATTCCATGGAGAAGAATATTTCCTTCCAGGACAGGACATGAAAAGTGCATTTGTGGGCTCCCAGACTCTGACCTGTGTGCATCTTCATTGGCTGTTTCTGAGTGTTCCTGAGTTCCTTGGTACTAAAACTACAACTGTATGCACAGCCCATTTCTGAATCCTCTGAGATATTCTAGTGAATTACAGAACATGAGAGGGATTGTGGGTGCTCCTTGGATTGGTAGCCAGCTGGTCTGAAGTGAGGACAGTCTTGTTGCAGACCATGCCCTTTAACCTTTAACTCATGTTGGGCTCATGAGTGCCAGAACTGAATTTCAAGACAACAGCTGGGTTTGGTATCAGAAGATAAGCAGAGCAATATTTTTTTTTTCCTGAAATTAAATGATCTCCCTATTTGGAATAAAGTCAATTGGGACCACATGCCAATTTATAAGCTCCTATATCTCAGCTACAGCCCAGCCTCTACAGTCAGCTCTAGGATGGGCTAGGACTCTGCAAACCATATTTCTCCTCTGCCAGCTGGCTAGGTTCTGCCAAAAGGAAACATTAGAGGGAGGCTGGGAGGCAGGAGGATCTGCCAAAACAAGACCATTTGTTCCTGTTTGACAGCCGTCCAATCAGCAAGTCCTCAGCAACTCCACTTCATCCTTGCAGTGGCAATTGGTTTGAGTTTCCAGCCTTTTTTCTTTTTCTTTTCTAGCTGTTTTCTAGACTCCCAGAACCAGCCTCATCAAAGGAACCAGCATTAGCTGGGCAGACAGCCCACTCTCAGAGGATGGGTGAACCTCTGGGCTGAGGGCCCTTGTCTGATCTCCCAGGTTCTCAAAACCCCAAGCCCTTTTCTCTGCTCCCTCAGCCCCAGGGCTGGCAGCTGCTTCCCACAGTGACTTTCTCTGAGCTCCCTTTCTGCTTCTGTAGTCCCCCAACACCTTCTCAGACAGCTCTCTGGGCTGGTCATCTGGGCTGGTTTTCAAAAAGCTTAAAAAACTGGTTTCTGGCTTTCCTACTGAAACTTTGGGTAGAGACTAAATGTATTAATCCTTAACTACCAGTACAATGTGTTTGTAGAAACCACATCTTATTAGCAGTTGTCATCCTGACATCTAGAAAATGATATTCAATTGGATCTATTTTGCACACATTGTACAAATTTATTGGAAAATTATTTTGATTGTAGAATTCTAATTTTAAGTACCCTAGGTGCACAGAATGAATGATATTTCTCTTCGTTTACAGAACACTCCATTGAATGGATATACCACCTGTTTTTAATCTATTCACAGGTTGACAGACCGTTGGGCTGTTTCTACTTTTTGGCTACTATGAATAATGCTGCCATGAACATCTGTGCACAAGTTTTTGTATGAACATATGTTTTAAGTTCTCTTGGAGTAGGACTGCCATGTCATATGATAACTCCTATGTTTAACTTTGTGAGTAACTATCAAATTATTTTCCAAAGTAGCTGTACCATTTTACATTCTTACAGCAGTGTATTGTGGAAGGGTCCTTTTTAAAAATTTTTATAGTCAGCCTAGCAGATGTGAAGTAGTATCTCGTTATGATTGTGATTTGCATTTCCTTAATGACGAATGATGTTGAGTATAATTTCATGTGCATATTGGTTATTTGTGTATCTTCTTTGGAGAAAGGTCTATTTAGAGCCTTTCTCCATTTTAAATAGGGTTAGCTGTCTTTTTAATGTTGGGTTGCAATGTACTAGCTTTTAAATCTCTGCTATGTCTAGGCTTAATAAGCTTCCCAGGTGGCTAGTGGTAAAGAATCCGCCTGCAATGCAGGAGATGCAGGTTCAATCCTTGGGTCAGGGAGATCCTCTGGAGAAGGAAATGCAACCCGCTCCAGTATTCTGGCCTGGGAAATCCCATGGACAGAGGAACCTGGCCGGCTACAGTCCATAGGGGTCACAAAGAGTTGGACACGATTTAGCGATTGAGCACACACACACGTCTAGGGTTATTTCCCCTTTTTCTTCCATTCCTAACATGGTCTGTCTTCTCTCTTTTTCTCTTGATCAATTTTGTCAGCATCCTATTGTGATAGTTAATTTTATGGGTCAACTTGGCTGGGCCAGGTGCCCAGATATACAGTCAAACAATATTCTGGATGTTTCTGTAAGAGTGTTTTTGGATGAGACAAACATTTAACATTTTAAATCAGTGGACTCTGAGTAAAACAGATTGCCTTCCATAATGTGGGCAGGCTTCTCCCCCAGCTGGGGAGAACAAAAAGACTGACATTCCCCAAGAAGAGTGAATTCTGTGGCAGATGGCCTTCAGCCTTGAACTACAACATTGGCTCTCTCTTGGAGCTCCAGCCTGCCAGCCCGCCCTGCAGATTCTGGACTTGCCAACCTCCAAAATTGTGTGAGCCAAGTCCTTAAAACAAATTTCTCTATTGGTCTCTCTTTCATCTACACACTCTTTCCCATCTACACACACACACACACACACACACACACACACACACACACACACACACCCCCTATCAGTTCTGATTCTCTGGATAACCCTTTCATTTGTATTTTCAAAAAATCATTTTTTACTTTTTTGATCCTCTTTGCAACCCACTCCAGTATTCTTGCCTGGAGCATCCCATGGAGAGAGGAGCCTGGTGGGCTACAGTCCATGGGGTTGCAAAGGGTCAGCCACAACTGAAGCGACTTGGCACACATGCACTGAATATTTGGTTTCTATTCCATTGAATACTGCGCATCTTTATTATTTCTTTCCTCCGATTTTCTTTAGAGTTATTCTTTTTCTAACCTCACATTTTTTTTGGCATTTCTCCTGTTCCCATATCAACATTTAAGCCCAACCATCAGCTGCCTCAGGGGTTTCCGCCTGGACATTACACGAGCAAAGCGATTCCAGGCGCCCAACACCTCCCAAATGGTCTTCCTCCTATGTTTTCTGTCTTAGTGAAGAATCCCACCACCCTCCCCAGTCTCCCAACCCTGAAACCCTAGATTCCTCCACCTGGAACACTTTCTCCACCACCATTCCTTTCATTCCCACTCCTGAAACCCGAGCCAGCTTCTTGGCTATTGTACCACCTCCGCTCTGATTTCCCTACTTCCCTTCTAATTCTTCCACTGCCTGCCAGGTTTCTAAAACAGCAATCGGATCTTGTCACAGTGCTCCTTGGAGACCTTGACTGGCCTCTCCCCACCCTCTCCTACTTCTCACGCTCCGTCATCTTCCTGAGAAATATGGGTCGGATACCCAGACGGGCCAGCTTCTCATTCTCCCCTTAGCTTTGTCCATGCTCCCACTTTAAAAATTATTATTGGTTTTACATTTTTTATTTACTTATTTTTAATTTTGGCTGCCCTGGGTCATCGTGGCAGTGCTTGGGATTTTCTCTACCTGTGGCGCATGGGGGCTTCTCTAGTAGCACACGGGCTTAGCTGTCCCGTGGCACACAGTTCCCAGGGATCGCAGCTGCATCCCCGGGATTGGAAGGCAGATGCTTAACTACTGGACCACCAGGGAAGTACCTTATTACTGTTTTT
>NW_011494755.1:5657050-5662329 GCF_000754665.1 Bison bison bison
CCCCCTCTTCATGTAAAATTAAAATTTGGGTTAAGACCAAATAAGATTGGCTTGGGGCCAAAATTTTTTTTCTCTTTCACTTCCCTTCTTCTCACATGTGTCCTGTAAACCCCCCAATAACTATTCTGTTTTGAAGCAGGATTAAAGCCATTTTTTTTCTCCCTTCAGCTATTCCTATCACACAAGAGGCACTTATTTTCTTGGTTCATTTTTCAGGTTCTCAACATACTTTTGTGGTTTCCATTCTTGTCGAACTCGCAGCCACTATCCATTCCTCTTTTGCAATCCCTTGAGCCTGTTTTGCCATACTCCACTGGGTGGTTAATGGCTTCTGGTTTGCTATTTATTGCTTCTAATTAACTCCTTGGATCATAGCTCTCAGGTATTAATTTAGTACTTAATTCCTTGTGAAGTTTTAACCAGAAATCATCTGTTCGCATCTCCAAGAGTGGCTGCATCAGCCACTTTCTCTTTCTGGACTGTCTGAATCACTTCTGCTTAGCAGAGCCACACAGCGAAGTGAAAATGTCAAGGGGCTCTGTAAAATGGAACATTCCACCCCCGTGAAGTCTGTTCAGCAAAGCTTTCGTCGCAGCACTCCATCACTCAGGAACCTGCCGCTCCCAACGGACTACCCCATCACTTCCAAGCCCCTCTTCTCAAATTTGCCCATGAAAATGCCCCATCCTATCTGTTCAATTGCATTTCCCAGAGCAGGTCAGCACCTTGTACCACCTTATCCATAAGGTCAATCAACAAACCCACCCAGTTCTCTGCTACTTTCTAGCTGTGTGACTTTAGCTACAATATTTAAATCTTCTGTAGGCCAGTTCCCTTAATTCTAAAGTGGGAATGGCAAGAGTGTCTAAGTCAGAGCGTTGCCCTAAAGAATAAAGTTAATATGGATATGGTATTTAGGACAGGGACTGGCACATAGTAAGCACTTACTAAAAGCACGAATCAGTGTTACAATTGGGCTAGATTCATGGAGATAATTAATTTAGATTATTTACCTTTAAATTATTTACCCTTTTTGTTATTTGTTTTCGGAGAAGGCAATGGCATCCCACTCCAGTACTCTTGCCTGGAAAATCCATGGACAGAGGAGCCTGGTAGGCTGCAGTCCATGGGGTCGCTAAGAGTCGGGACGACTAAGCGACTTCACTTTCACTTTTCATTTTCATGCATTGGAGAAGGAAACGGCAACCCACTCCAGTGTTCTTGCCTGGAGAATCCCAGGGACGGGGGAGCCTGGTGGGCTGCCGTCTCTGGGGTCGCACAGAGTCAGACACAACTGAAGCGACTTAGCAGCAGTAGCAGTTATTTGTTTTTATTTTTCTGCCCCCAAACAGTATATATACAGTTTCTACTTTTTCACCGAACAAGGTGATGCTATCTTTGTTCAAACCAAAGTACAAATGAATAGATACTATAGCATGTACCCATGTTGGGAGGCTGTCTTTTTAATCTTAGTATACATGCTTCCCTGGTGGCTCAGACAGTAAAGAATTCACCTGCAGTGCAGGAGACCCAGGTTCAACCCCTAGATTGGGAAGATCCCCTGGAGAAGGGCATAGCAACCCACTCCAGCATTTTTGCCCAGAGAATTCCATGGACAGAGGATCCTGGTGGGCTACAATCCATGGGGTTGCAACAAGTCGGACATGACTGAGCGACTAACACTTTCACTTTCAATGCCCAATTTGATTTTCTTTTTAGAGAACCCTCAGAACAGGAGGTTTGCCCATAATCATGCAGTAATCTGTTTTATATTCTATTGTTATACATAGAATTGTATCTATGTATTGTATCTATGTATTGAATACATAGATTCTGGCTTGAGAATCTCAAGGGGAAAAGGTATGAATTATAGGATTCAAGCACCAAGAACCTATCCAAACTCAACCACAGAGAGTTCAAGGGTCACAGCAGGGTTAGATAGTGTGCTGTGGGAAAATACCTTGCCTAACAGCAGAGAATGGGAGGAAAAATCAGGGAAGACTCCCTGAAAGAGGTGGCATTTGAGCTGGGACTGTAAGGAAGAGTAGTATGGGCTAAGACAGTGGGAGCCCCCAAGAATTCTGAAAACTAGCATCATTAAATCAAAACATAACTAAAGTTTAAAAAACAGACATTTCAGGAGGTGATTAGAAACATCAAATTGGCCAGTGTTCACTCTCTGGCCTGGGGGTCTTGCACAATCTGGACACTGGAGAAATGGTCTCTGAACAAGGTAGATAGTGGTCACTGGGCTGTCCTATAGTTTCAGGAAATTCTCTATTCCATTATTCTAATTCCCTTTTTCTGATTTCACACTACCAGGCTGCTTTTTTTTTTTTTTTTAATTCAATCTGTTGGCAATTTTCAACCTGAGAAGGGGGTACCCTGCAAAGAGAAAACAAGTAGCCCAATCACTAGAAAAAGATAACCCCACTTGCACTGACAGAAAGAAAGAATAGTTTAAAGGTACTATTCCCACCTCTTTACTTGCCACTTCCTTCATCATCAACTAGGCTCCCTCCTTCCTTCTCCACTGAATTCATCCCAGGAGAACTTGCCCATTGCCTCTCATTTTCTGAATCTGTCAACTACTTTAAGTCTTCCCTGGGCCTCCCCATGGCACAGGACACTTTCTGATGCCCTCTTTTCCTTTACCTTCTGGGTGGGACACCCTTCTGGGACATCCCCTGGTTCTGCTTCTCCCTCTCTGTCAGCACCCCTTTAAGGCAGTGTCACTGATGATTTCTGAGGATCTTGGGAAAGTCTCTACTCAGGACCCACAAGGCTAAAGCCTAGGTCCAGGGTAATCTGGGAGAGGTGCTAACCCCTAAGAGGCTTACCCCACAGACATCCCCACTAGCATCCACCAGATGGTTGTAGGGTCAGCCTTTGAAGATAAGCAAAATGGTCAAAGAAAGGAGCAAAGTGGACAAGGAAGGCTCAGTGCAAGGGAGACAGGGAGTGAGAGATGGCTGTAAAAGAAAGTTGAGTCGGAGAGAAAATGCCAGGTATAGGAGATGAAGCTTCATCCAGGGAGGAGGCTGGAACTATCACAGATTTTTGAGGGTTAGAGCCAGGCTTCAGGCAGCATGTGCAGAATGGTCAAGGGTGGCAAGTGGACAAACTAGCAATCTGTAAACCGATCCCAGGCCTTTTACCCCGTGGGGTCACCTCACCTCAGTGCCTCCCCCTTCCGTCTCACCAGAGTCTCCTAGACTTCCTGGTTCAACTCTATAAAGCCTTTCTCAGGGCTGCAGCCCACCTGGTGTCCACGTTCATAAAACTGCCTGGACTACACAACTAACTCCATTCTCTCTGCATATACAAACTGACATGGAATCTGACCTTGTCCTCCATTAGAGAGCAGGTGCCCAGTGAGAATATAACTTCTCACATGCCACCTCTGAGTCACCTGGCCGTGTGCTAAGCAGACTATGAACAGCATCACTATGTATTAAATGCTTTCAGAAAGAGATGGCTTTTGTATTAATACCATGTAGCCTTTGTTTTGGGGTTGCTTTGGGTTTTTGTGGCTGCGCACAGGCTTTCTCCAGTTGAAGCGAGCAGGGCTTCTCTCTAGTTGTGGTGCGCGGGCTTCTTACTGCAGCGGCTTCTCTTGTGGAGCATGGGCTCTAGGGCACGTGGGCTCAGTAACTGCAGCTCACGGGTTCCTGAGTACAGGCTCAGTAGTTGTGGCGCATGGGCTTGGCAGCCCTGCCACATATGGGATCAGGGATCAAACCCCTGTCCTCTCTCTGCATTGGCAGGTGGATTCTTAACCACTGAAGCACCAGGGAAGTCCTGTACTGTGCATTCTTTCTCAGAGCTGTAGATTTGACTCTGCTTGCTGTCCTTCTACCCTGCCCCTGCACTCTCCTTCTCCCTGGCCACATGGCTGCCCAACTAGAAGACTCCACTATCAAGCCTCCCATGCAGCTAAGTCGTATGATTAGGTTCTTGCCAAACGAATGTGAATAACAGGGATTTGTGCAACCAGCCTAAAAGGTAACTGCTTGTCCTGAGCTTCCTCTCTTTCTCATTTCCTCCAGCTTGAAAGAATCCATGCAAGCAACATGACTTCCACGTGGATGAGGACAAAGCCTTAGGGCATGCAGGAACAACAAGGAAGGAACCTAGGTCTCTGAATGACATTGTGGAACAGAGCTGACCTACCAGTCTAGACAGTCAGACTCGTGAGAGAAAAATAAGCTATCTTATTTAAGCCACTATAAGTTGGGGGTCCCTGTTTCAACAGGTAAGCATCTACCCAACCAATCTATTTCCCCAACTCCATTTCTCCATAGAATACAGTAAGTCCAATTTTTGAACTAGTCATATTCCTTTCCAGCTAAAAGGCAACATTTCCCAGTCTCCTTTGCACCTATGTGTGAGCACATGACTAGGTTGTGGCTAATGAAGTGTAAGTGGAATTGTTTCATGGGATTTCTGAGTAATCTTTTTATAGTCAGTGACCTTCTTCTTCCCACTTCTTTCCCGCTGTCTGGAAAGTGAATGTAATGGCTGGTGATCAAGCAGCCGTTTTGGGCCATGAAGTTACAAACTAAGAGTTGTGAAGAAGCAGAAGACCAGGATTAGAGTCTCAGATGACCAGTTCTAGACTGCCTGCTTCTGGATTTCTTTACGTAACAGAGGAACTTCTATCTTACTTGTGTTGTTAATGTGTGTTTGTTGTAGGTAGCTAAACTTAATCCCAAATAACAGATGCACCCAGCATCGTATCAGCTGCTGGGACAGACAACATTTCAAACCCCAACTTGATTCTTAGATATTCCTCTTAGCAGAAAAAAGGAAAATCACTTTCCAAACAGCAGAAATAAGAAGCCAGTTTCCATTCCTTCTGAAGAGAATCAGCTTAGCTTTTGTGCTCACTGAAATATTGCCTGTGCAGGGAGGTCTGCATGACAAACCCCCAATTGCTGGACCCAGGAGACCCCAACGATGGTGGCTCACACTAGGGGTCCATGACATGTGGGAAAACAGTAATGAAGGGGGCTGGAAGTGAGGAAGGAGGTGTGACCCAGCTCTTGGGGTCCTGGGCAGCGAGCAGGAACAGAACGCTCAAGTTGGGACACTAGCCACAGCATATTTAGGTCAATACAGACATGGAGGAAACAAGGCAATCTCTCTTTAAGAGGGGACTTGGGTTTCCCACCAGCTACTCTGATTTCACACACTCTAGGCCAGATGACAGTCTCCTCCCTTACCATCCACTACCCCATCCCTGTCACAGACAGACGCTGAAAACTAGGGGTGGGGGG
>NW_011494755.1:5662923-5665426 GCF_000754665.1 Bison bison bison
GGGGCCGGGACTGCGTCGCCGCCAGCACGCGTCCGCCCCCAGCCTGCAGCCCGCGCAGCCGCGGAGCCGCCCGCACCCGCCGCCTCCCAGCCCAGGCTGCGCATCCTCGCTCGCGCCCGGAGCCTCGGCTTCTTCCTAACATCCTCACCTCCTCGGCCGGACTGTCTCTGCCTCCGTCCTTTTCCCCATTTCTCCTACCTCCTCCCTCCATGAGTCTCTCACCGAACAGATTTGACCCTACTTCACTCTTGCACCCTACACCACTCAAAAAGTGGTCCACGGACCTGCAGCATTAGCATCCCCAGGTGCCAGGAACGTTAGCATCACTAATCTCTGGCCCCACGGCAGACATCTAAATACTTCATAAATCAGGATGCATTTTTCCAAGATCCCCGGGAGGCCCCAGTATACGTTCCCATTTAAGAAGTGCTCCCCGGAGGGTTCACCTTGGGGCACACCTTGTCCGTGTCACTGCCTCCCCGACTTTGTCCCAGCACTTTTTGGTTTATATACAGCACTCGCTATATCCATTATTTCTTGGGGTCAAGACTGGAAAAGTTGAAATAGCAAGACCCTCACTTTATAGATAGGTAAACCGAGGTCTTCAGAGCCAGAGGGGAACTAGAACCCAGCTCTTTGGGCTGGATTCACCAAGACTTTTGGAGTGTGTAGTCAGAGGCTGCCCTTGCCCTTGAGTAACATGCCCCTTTCAAAATCAGGCAAGTGGTTTGCTGTTTCCCCACAGAAGGCAGGCACAGGCCTTGGCTGGCCCAGACTGTGGGATTCCAGACTTTCCCAAACCCTTTCCTGCTGCATGTAATTCTCTTCCGGTTGTTTACTTTGCCATTCATTCATTCACACCAAGCACTTACTTACCACTTGCCAGGTTCCTAATTCTTTCCTAATGATGGTTTTGGAATGATAACACATTCAAACTGCTGTTTTCCACTAGAAAACATGGACACAATTCTTTTTATGCTGGTGTTTCAGAGCCAGCATTCTAGCTTGCTTTTAAATTTTATTTCATAAACAAAGAAAATAATTATGGTGGCAGAAAAGTGTAGAGGTTTCTAATGTAGAACCAGAAATCAGGCTGTTTGTGGTGGTGATTAGCAACCTCCAGGATTCAATGGAGATTAGGTAAGATGGTGGAGGTGAGGATCAATAGGGTTCAATACTATAAATGGCATGAATGAATATGCCAATGGTTATGCTATACAAATATTCAAAAGAAACTGGTGATTGCAAAGTTTTTTTTTTTTTTTGGGCGCAGGGCAGATGGGAGACAGAATACTGCTGTGGAAATTGAGAAGTATTTTATGTCCCAGACGTCAAATGTTTGCTTTTAGGTATCACTTAACACTGATGGTGGGTTGTCCAGTTGGCGTTTAAATCACCTGACAGGTGATTCTGGTATAATTCATGGAAACCCTGGGTTTCACTAGGTCTCCCAATATTCTAGTTGTTGCAAGAAATAGACCATATTTATTGCTTGAAAAAGGTAAGATGAACTATAGTGACTTTAGAAATCAAAACAAAGAGATTTGTTTTTTGCAAAGCTAGGCAAAACGTAGCTTTGCAAAAGATAAAATTCTAAAATATAAAAAATTCAATCAACTGAAAATCTGTTAAAGAGTTGTCCTTAAAAAATTTTAAGAAAACACCTTGTTCTTTAAAAAGTGAAATGTTTTTCTTTTCTCATCTTCCTGTTTACCAGGAAAGATAAGGCCAGATTTAAATGGCAAGCACTGGACTTCCGGTTTTGATGCTGATTCACTGGTTTGGGAATCCAAGTTGTTACCTGTTACTTTATTGCCTTCATTTAAATTAATACAATTAACAATGTTGATGCTAGAAAGAATGTTAAAACCAAGCCATTCTCTGGAAAACTGGCCTGATAAAATCATGTGGGCTTTTTTATTTTTTTCTTTACAGAGACTGTTGGGCACCCACAGCCTAAAATGAGGCATGGAGGTAAACTGATTTCAGTGACCTAAAACCACGATCTGGGGTCCATGGACTCAAAGGAGGCCTTAGATGGGCTTCAGAAATGGTGTGAAGATCCAATGAAAGTGCTGGAATAACATGTGACATGTGGATTTTTCTAGGGAGAACACCCACAAATTTCATGGGTTACTTCAAGTCTTCATGCCACTTCAGGGTCTTAGAACCTACTCTGGTTTCCCTATGGACTTGGCTTCTTTCTTTCATGAGGATATCTCCCATATAAATCTCCCATATAAATATCTCCCAGATAAATTGTCTTTTGGGATCTTCTTTCTTAAGATTTTTTTATTTTATGTGGACCATTAAAAAAAAAAAAAAACACCTTTATTGAATTTGTTACAATACAGCTTCTGTTATATGTTTTGTTTTTATGGCCACGAGGCATGTGGGATCCTAGCTGCCAGACCAGGGACTGAACCCACACCCCCTGCCTTGGAAGGTGATGTCATTACCATGGGACTGCCAGGGGAAAGTCCTGAAATTTTCTTATTTTTGT
>NW_011494755.1:5665526-5666779 GCF_000754665.1 Bison bison bison
TCTTATTTTTGTTTTCTCACAAGATTTGAGCCCTGGAGGGAGACCTGTTCTTACTCTCAGCACATGTTCTCTGCTTTGTTTCAGCCCAGGTTTTTCACATCCTCTGCTCCCCGGCAACATGAATCCACTGAGTGGCCAAGAAATACTGTGGTTTTCCCTTTCGTACACAATTTCCAAGGAAGGACTTTTCCTGAATGTTCTGAGACCACTACCTGAACAAGAGTTGGCTATTCAAACAGGAACTTAGAGATGAACCTGAGTTTAATTTCATTTTCATTTTTTTAGAAAAAGACCCCTTATTTTCTCTTCTCACCAAAGCCATTTCTCTAACTTTTTTTCTGTTACAAATTTCACAACCTCCTCCCCCCGAAACTCTAGCGCTGTACCTCGGTACCTGACCAGTAACAACAGGTTTGCCCACACTTCTGTCTGTCTAGTAATATGCGTGATTTTTTTCACTTTTGATTGTTTATGATATAAAAGCAGTGATCTTGGAAATTCCTCAGAAAGTTCAACATAGAGTTGTTGTATGAGCCAACTACTTCAATCTCAGTTATATGCCCAAGAGTTTGAAGAGCGGGGCACAAATGTTCATATTATTCATAATAGCCAAAGAGTGAAAGCAAGCCAAATGTCTATCAGCTGATGAGTGGATAAATAAGATGTGGCATAGCCATAAGTGGAATATGATATAGCCATTAAAAAAAAAACGGCACATGCTATTACATGGATGAACCTTGAAAACACTATGTTAAGTGAAAGAAGCCAACACAAAGAACCACATACTATGTGATTCCCTTTTTTAGAAATGTCCAGAATAGGCAAATCCATAGAAATCTGGAGACAGAAGGTAAATTAATGATTGTTAGAAAATGGGTGGGGGAAGAACTGATAGTGACTACAGATATGGAGCTTTTTTTTGGAATCCTGGAAATATTCTGGAGTTAGTTGTGTTTATAACCAGTCCATCCTAAAGGAGATCAGTCCTGGGTGTTCATTGGAAGGACTGAAGTTGAAGCTGAAACTCCAATACTTTGGGCACCTGATGCGAAGAGCTGACTCATTTGAAAAGACCCTGATGCTGGGAAAGATTGAGGGCAGGAGGAGAAGGGGACGACAGAGGATGAGATGGTTGGATGGCATCACCAACTCGATGGACATGGGTTTGGGTGGACTCCGGGAGTTGGTGATGGACAGGGAGGCCTGGCATGCTGTGGTTCATGGGGTCGCAAAGAGTCAGACATGACTGAGCG
>NW_011494755.1:5666879-5668006 GCF_000754665.1 Bison bison bison
GACTGAACTGAATGAAAGAGGAACTCCCCAGGTGGGTAAGTGTTCAACATGCTACTGGAGATCAGTGGAGAAATACTCCAGAAAGAATGAAGGGATGGAGCCAAAGCAAAAACAACATCCAGTTGCGGATATGACTGGTGATAGAAGCAAGGTCCAATGCTGTAAAGAGCAATATTGCATAGAAACCTGGAATGTCAGGTCCATGAATGAAAGCAAATTGTAAGTGGTCAAACAGGAGATGGCAAGAGTGAACATCAACATTCTAGGAATCAGCGAACTAAAATGGACTACATTGGGTGAATTTAACTCAGATGACCATTAGATCTATTACTTTGGGCAGGAATCCCTTAGAAGAAATGGAGTAGCCATAATAGTCAACAAAAGAGCCCAAAATGCAGTATTTGGATACAATCTCAAAAATGACAGAATGATCTCTGTTTGTTTCCAGGGCAAACCATTCAATATCATGGTAATCCAAGTCTATGCCCTGACCAGTAACAGTGAAGAAGCTGAAGTTGACCGGTTCTATGAAGATCTACAAGACCTTTTAGAACTAACACCCAAACAAGATATCCTTTTTATTATAGGGGACTGGAATGCAAAAGTAGGAAGTCAAGTAACACCTGGAATAACAGGCAAATTTGGCCTTGGAGTACAGAAGAAAGCAGGGCAAAGGCTAATAGAGTTTTGCCAGGAGAATGCACTGGGCATAGCAAACACCCTCTTCCAACAACACAAGAGAAGACTCTATACATGGACATCACTGGATGGCCAACACCGAAATCAGACTGATTATATTCTTTGCAGCCGAAGATGGAGAAGCTCTATACAGTGAACAAAAACAAGACCGGGAGCTGACTATGGCTCAGATCATGAGCACCTTATTGCAAAATTCAGACTTAAATTGAATAAAGTGGGGAAAACTACTAGACCATTCAGGTATGACTATACAGTGGAAGCGAGAAATAGATTTAAGAGAGTAGATCTGATAGACAAAGTGCCTGATGAACTATGGACGGAGGTTCATGACATTGTACAGGAGACAGGGACCAAGACCATCCCCATGGAAAAGAAATGCAAAAAAGCAAACTGGCTGTCTGAGGAGGCCTTACAAATAGCTGTGAGAA
>NW_011494755.1:5668622-5690579 GCF_000754665.1 Bison bison bison
CACACTAGTAAAGTAATGCTCAAAATTCTCCAAGCCAGGCTTCAGCAATACATGAACCATGAACTTTCAGATGTTCAAGCTGGTTTTAGAAAAGGCAGAGGAACCAGAGATCAAATTGCCAACATCCACTGGATCATCGAAAAAGCAAGAGAGTTCCAGAAAAACATCTATTTCTGCTTTATTGACTATGCCAAAGCCTTTGACTGTGTGGATCACAATAAATTGTGGAAAATTCTGAAAGAGATGGGAATACCAGACCACCTGACCTGCCTCTTGAGAAACCTGTATGCAGGTCAGGAAGCAACAGTTAGAACTGGACATGGAACAACAGACTGGTTCCAAATAGGAAAAGAAGTGCATCAAGGCTGTATATTGTCACCCTGCGTATTTAACTCATATGCAGAGTACATCATGAGACACGCTGGGCTGGAAGAAGCACAGGCTGGAATCAAGATTGCTGGGAGAAATATCAATAACCTCAGATAATCAGATGATATGGCCCTTATGGCAGAAAGTGAAGAAGAACTAAAGAGCCTCTTGATGAAAGTGAAAGAGGAGAGTGAAAAACCTGGCTTAAAACTCAACATTCAGAAAACTAAGATCATGGCATCCAGTCCCATCACTTCATGGCAAATAGATGGGGAAACAATGGAAACAGTGTCTGACTTTACTTTGGGGGGCTCCAAATCACTGCAGATGGTTACTGCAGCCATGAAATTAAAAGACGCTTACTCCTTGGAAGGAAAGTTATGACCAACCTACATAGCATATTAAAAAGTAGAGACATTACTTTATCAACAAAGGTCCATCTAGTCAAGGCTATGGTTTTTCCAGTAGTCATGTATGGATGTGAGAGTTGGACTGTGAAGAAAGCTGAGTGCCGAAGAATTGATGCTTTTGAACTGTGGTGTTGGAGAAAACTCTTGAGAGTCCCTTGGACTGCAAGGAGATCCAACCAGTCCATCCTAGAGGAGATGGGTCCTGGGTGTCCATTGGAATGACTGATGTTGAAGCTGAAACTCCAATACTTTGGCCACCTGATGCCAAGAGCTGACTCATTTGAAAAGACCCTGATGCTGGGAGGGATTGGGGGAAGGAGGAGAAGGGGACAACAAAGGATGAGATGGTTGAATGGCATCACCAACTCAATGGACATGAGGTTGAATAAATTCTGGGAGTTGGTGATGGACAGGGAGGCCTGGCGTGCTGCGGTTCATGGGGTCGCAAAGAGTTGGACACAACTGAGCGACTGAACTGAACTGATATGATATTATGAAGATGGTAAAAAAAAATACGGATTATACTTTAAAATGGTTAACATGGTGAATTTCAAGTTTTTAAAAAGCTGTGGTATTTGAGATGGTGAAAGAAAGATAAAAGTGACGTCAGAATATTCTTGTTCTATTCTGGGGGTGTAAATTTTGGGGTGAATTCAGGTGGGATCTCTCAAATTCTCTAGGACCTAGTTTTTAAATTCTTCAAACATAAGGATCTCCTATGCAGTCTACAATCCACAAACTCAGGGTTGCAGGATTCCCAGACCACTTGCATTAACTACCTACCCCCATGTCCACTGGGCTTCCCTGGTGGGTCAGACAGTAAAGAATCTGCCTGCAATGCAGGAGACCCAAGTTTGATCCCTGGGTTGGGAAGATACCCTGAAGAAGGGAATGGCTACCCACTCCAGTATTCTTGCCTGGAGATTTCCATGGACAGAGGAGCCTTGGAGGTCTACAGTCCATTGGGTCACAGAGAGTCAGACATGACTGATTGACTGACAATTTCACTTTCCCCATGTCCACCAGGAGTCTGTGGCCCACAGTTTGGAACCCTTGCTCTGGAATGATTATGTCAGCAAGCTGATTTTTATTCCTGGACATATGATGTGTTGTGTGATTGTACAGTACTGTTATTTTGGGTTTAAGTTTTTTTTTTTTTTTAAAGGTGAAGTGACTATACCAATTCATTTTTATCGCTATGAATCTACCCAACACAATGTCATCTTCTCAGGTCCCAACTCCAAGCATCCAACATCCATGCACATAGGCAAATAACAGGACAACTGCCGAAAGGGTGGAACCCTCTTGATTTTACTGGTTAGAGTTCAGCTGCCAGAGGTACTGGGTTTTCATATACAGTAACAGCCAACTTGTTCGTGATCAGACTTCAGTGACATCGACCTTCCGAAACATCTGTGACGCAGGGGGGCATGGAGGAAGAAGCAGCAGGCTCAGAGCCTCCTGAGAACAATGGCCCAAAACCCATGCACCACCCCTCCTCAGACGCAAAGCCAACCTGACACGTACGCAGCACTGCCTTTCCTGGCTTCCTCAAGGAAACTTCAGTTTTGCCCCGGAGGTTTCCATCAGAGAGCAGGAGGTGAAGAGCAGAAGACTCAGAAAGCAGGTCAGAAGAGGAGGGACCGGCAGGACGTGACAACTCGGGACACAAACACTTCCCCCATATTGTACAGGAACACATTTTGTATCGTGTGCACAACAGAAAGAACGGCGAAAGCTGTTTAAATACAGCCGGGGATCGGGTAGTATGGAAGGCGGTAAAAGTTCCCAGATACCACAGTTGCCCCCAACAGCTTCACCAATAGAGCAGACAGCAGTGCAAACCATCAATGAGAAGAGTGTTAGTCTGTGAAAGGCAAGCCAAGCCCTGCAGGTTTGGACAGGCTCTTGGTGACATCACGACACCACAGCAAGGTACAAACGGGCTGATGTTTGTAATGATGACCATGACTCATCCAGAAAAGGTTAAATACTCTCCAGTGTACTCTGTTTACTAAGGCAGGGAAGTTTGTAATATATTTTAGAAAGATTTCCCTCAAAAAATATTAAAATTTTAAAGATTCATCACTTAAAAGGGTTAATCCTCTGTTATCTGAATATTTGCGTACATTACCTCATTTCACAACAATGCTAGTTAATGAGGCATTGCTTTTTTTTTATGTATCATTAGTATCAAATTATTGGCACCATTCAGATTTAAGGAGAGGGAGAGGAGAGCAAAGTATACAATACAACATAAAAATACAATTCTGATACAAATATATGAGATCAATCCCACTTAAGTGGTCATAAGAAATGGATGGATATTTTACACACAAGGAAATACAGCTACTAAGTCATCACATGGAAAAGTGCTCAGCTTTGCTAGCAATTAATGAAATAAAACAACCTTTTGAGAACAACTATACGTACTTATTAAACTAGCAAAAATAAATAAAAATGGCAAAACCCAATACTGGCAGAACTATCCGGTAAATAGAAATGCTTATACATTGCTGGTGGCATCAAAAATTGTAGAGGGGATTCAAGCATTCAGAGAAGATGGGAGGTTGAACTTGATGACCTTTAAGGTCCTTTCAACCAGGAGACGAGATCTTTCTAGAAAGCAATCTGACAATATGAAACAAGAGCTATAAAATACTTCATGCTCTTTGACCTTGTCATCTCTCTTTGGAGATACTCCCAAGGGAAGAATCCAAAGGAAGAAACATTTTATTTTTTACAAAGACATTCATAGCAGCACTATTTATGAGAATGAAAAATAGGCTATAACTCAAATATCTAGTAATGGCAACAAGTGAGGTTAACCACATTACATGAATACAAAGAAACTCAAAGTGGTGAGAGCAGGATCAGTGTTGAAAAGAGAAGATATGCGTTAGATGGAGGAAGTAATCAAGGATTATGTACACACTGACCATACTCATGAAAAAAATGTGTGCATGTGCATCGAGAAAGCGTGGGGAACAGTTGGAGGGCCAGTTTGTGGTTAGGGGGTTCTTTTATTCCTGCGAAGTTGTTCAAGTGCATAAGAAAAATTTAAAAACACATTTCTTGAAACTATATAAAAAAGAGCGAAGTTTCTTCTGGTCAAGTTTCTATCAACAGGACATGAGTTGATCAACTTTAGAGAGAATTTTCCTTCATGGAACACCCAAATGAATCCTGCTATCAAATCCCTTTGTAAGGATTTTTAGACAATTTCAACTATTTCAGACAATTGAAGCTTTTACTTTGGGTTCAATAATAAATTCTATGTATCCCCAATAATATCATAACCCCCAAATTCACAAGTTAAATTATATTTCTGATTAAGCTGAAATAACTTCAGTCCTGGTGATTGCAACTTTCCTTTTTTAGTTCACCTACTCGTGTCTGAATAAAAATGAATGTTAAAGACTTTATAAGATCTGTGCATTTACCAGTGTAAATGAAAAACCAGCAGTAAAGAATTATTCTCTCATTAAAAATGACTCTTTAACAAACAGTCAAAGCTTGGTGCAAGTGTCAGTCATACAAAATCACATGGTTGAGACTGAGAGCAAAGGATTCCATGCCATATTAACCCCTGTGGTTATTAATATGTACACACAGGTGCTTCTGAAAAGGAATCCTGGTTTTCCCATCTTTCTTCTCCTAGGCTTACCAAATTTTGTCTCAACTACACTGAGTAGTAGGAAAACCTCTAATACTCAGGAGACAGCAAATAACTTTTCCAATAAAAGTCAAGCCAGAGGTTGGCTTTGACTGGCCATGGAGACCTGGGCGACCAGAGCACATGTTTGTATGCTGTGCTACAGCGAGCACACGAAGCCCGAAGAAAGAAAACGGACAGAAGGCACCATGCCCTCCTCCAGGCAGCCAGGGGAGAGTTTCACAGTTCGGTCATCAGCAGTCTTTTCATCATTTTCTCTCTCTCCAGTTCCTGCCGGAGTGTCTCTGCACTGAGAAAGAGGAGGCGACAAAATGGTGAGATACACGCTCAAAAATGGTAAGAGCAGCCTCAGTTTAAATGCCATTTCCCAAGCTCAGCTCCTGACTTGCTCTTTCAGGCTCCTTAAGGAACCCCTCCATTTGCCAGCCCTACAATGGCCTGAACTTGGCTGCCTATGGATTTCCCCCACCAGACTTCAGCTTCTGCAGGTACCGCTCCTCAGAGGACTGACTGTTATATACGCCATTCCTCTCTGAACCCTCAGAGCTGAACACAGGACCTGGCACGTAGCACCCTCTCAGCAACTTGAAAGTCCAGGTGTTAGTCACTCAGTTGTGTCCAACTCTTTGCGACCCCATAGACTACAGCCTGCCAGGCTCCTCTGTCCATGGAATTCTCTAGACAAGAATACTGGAGTGGGTAGCCATTCACTTCTCCAGGGGATCTCCAGCTTAATCTGAAATAGGATATAACTCAAATATCTAGTAATGGCAACAAGTGAGGTTAACCACATTACATGAATACAAAGAAACTGAAAGTGGTGAGAGCAGGATCAGTGTTGAAAAGAGAAGATATGCGTTAGATGGAGGAAGTAATCAAGGATTATGTACACACTGACCATACTCATGAAAAAAATGTGTGCATGTGCATCGAGAAAGCATGGGGAACAGTTGGAGGGCCAGTTTGTGGTTAGGGGGCTTCTGTTTTGCTCACTCTACATCCTTAGCACCTAGAATAATACTATCTAGACCTTGATGTGGAGAAGGCAATGGCACCCCACTCCAGCACTCTTGCCTAGAAAATCCCATGGACAGAGGAGCCTGTAGGCTGCAGTCCATGGGGTCTCGAAGAGTCGGACACGACTGAGCGACTTCACTTTCACTTTTCACTTTCAGGCATTGGAGAAGGAAATGGCAACCCACTCCAGTGTTCTTGCCTGGAGAATCCCAGGGACGGGGGAGCCTGGTGGGCTGCCGTCTATGGGGTCACACAGAGTCGGACACGACTGAAGTGACTTAGCAGCAGCAGCAGCCTTTGATGACCTTTCAGTAAATACTTAGAGAATACATGAAGAAAAGCATGAATAAGACAGTCACAAACATCGTTGCAGATGTGACAAACACAATTAGCCTGGGCCTGGTTTCCCTGTCACCAGAGTTACCTGTCGGCACCTGCTGGTCTGACACACCTGGTTGCTGGAGAAACAGGCTTCCGAATGGTGTAGATGGTCTGCACTGTGGACACGGCCTCTGTCAAGGGCCTCAGGGTTGCTGCTGGAATCAGTGGGGAGGACTGGCCAGGACAGCACTGTACCTTACTGTCTCTAAAGTCTGCCTGGAGGGGAAACAAAAAAGAGGAAGTCAACCTCAATTTGGGTTTCATTTTCATATTGTCAGCTGTTTCCTCACCCTTACCACAGTCCCTGTCATTTTTAAATAATAGTTCATCAATAGCCTTGTATTAAACCATTTTATTTAGTGCCAGCCACTATGCTAAGTACTTTACATGTATTACCTCTTCACAATCTTTAAGGGGGAGGCCATGTTTCATCACGTTAGACACCATCATTTATAAGACACACCATTTTTTGCACATGCCACAGAGAAAAAGTAACCATTCAAATTCTGTCAGGCCCACTAGTGTAATACCTACTCTAATTTCAGAGATGTTAGAAGGTGGAAAAATGCACATCTTGGAACTGATTTTTATGGAAAAGGAAACTGAAGCTCAGAGACGTTAAGTAATCTTCCCGAGGTCACACAGTAAGCACTAAGAACCAGTATTTAGAACCAAGATTCTAAATGGGGAGAATCTTTATCTTTGAGAGTCCTGAAAGACTACTGATGAAAAATATAAGCCCCTGTTTGTTTTACAACTGCCTCCAGAGACAGAACTGAGCTGGCCTGGGCTGGAGCAATGCCAGAGAACTGACCACAAGAACAGAGCATCACAGAGTTGCTGGCATGTGATGTTTGCCACAGGGGGCTTTCACAAACGTTGGGATGTAGTGGTCACTTGTGTGGTTCCTTAGATAATGCTGGCTCATTTCTTTCCAGGGACATGGTAGGATTACACTTCCCCAGCCTACTTTTAAAAATGTTTTTTAATAAATTTTTATTTATTTATTGGCTCTGCTTCCTGGCATGCGGGACTTTAGCTCTCCAACAAGGGATCAAACCTGTGGCCCCTGCAGCGGAAGCACACAGGCTTAACCACTGGACCCCCAGGAAAGTCCCCCTCGACCCCACTTTGAAGCTGGCATGGCCAGTGCCTTGCTTTGGCCACGGAAATGAGCCAGCATGTCTTATCTCCATTGGAAGAGTTAAGTGCTGGTGTGTGATTTGTCACTTCTTTCCCCGCCTCCCCCCAACCTCTGTGACCAGCAGTGTTCTAGGTGGCAGCTGCTCCATTAGCCAGGGTCCCAGAAACAGAACAACACAGAGCAGAAGGCACAGCCTACCCATGGCAGTCACGCAGCATGAACAGGAAATTCAATTTGTCATTTAAAGCATGGCTGAGTCCAGCCTTCCTGATACAGGAGCTGGGGTAAACGTTATTTTGTTGCTTCAATAAAGTGGGTGTAGGTTGGGCTTTTGATGCCAATTTTGACTCTTTCTGGAAAAAGAGGGAAATGTACTTACATACAAAGGCAATTGAGGGGAAGGTACCAGGGCCTTAGCATGAATCAAGGCAGTGGCATCAAACTTTACTAACAGTCATTATATTCCTCACTGCCATGCACTCAAAATAGGAAAAAAAGAGCCAACCTCATTTAAGAATGACCTTGTGCTCTAAGTCACTTCAGTCATGTCCAGCTCTTTGTGACCCCATGGACTGTAACCCACCAGGCTCCTCGGTCAATGGGATTCTCCAAGCAAGAATACTGGAGTGGGTTGCCATTTCCTACTCAGGGGATCTTCCCAACCCAGGGGTTGAATCCACGTTCTCTTAAGTCTTCTGAATTGGTAGTCAGGTTCTTCACCACTAGCACTACCTGAGAAGCCCACGAATGACCTCAGGGAGCTGTGAAAATCACTATCATTAAATCTCAACCCTGAGTCCTCATCTTCTTAACATTTGCTGAATGAAGACATGAATGAACCAACATTTGCTGGGACAAAGTAGGTAACATAGGGACAGGCCAGGTTAAGAAGATCATGATACAGAAATCTGACCAGAGTCAGGCAGAGGTCCTCATCTTAGACAGACCGAGGCCCTGGGCTGACTATCAAGTAGACTCAACAGGCTCAAATACAAGGTAGGAACTGGCTTCAGAGCCAACCAAGGAGTCTGGTTGTTGAATTCAGGCACAAGGTCAATGCTGGATCAACTACCAGGATAACTGTATGGAGTTACCTGGAGCTGCTGACCTCCCCCTTCACTGTGGACAGGATAGGTCAGGGAGTCTCTGGAGAGGCCAACTCAAGGTCAAGTATCTTGACCTTGGTAGGGAGGAAAAGAGAATATGATGCACAGGAGGAAGAAAATTAGGAAGCTGAAGCTTATGAATTTGGCTTCCATTACCATCAAGCTGTTGGTATTAAAAACTTGCTAATTATAATCTCCAGTTTAGTCCTCTCTCCTGATACAGACTTGAATATCCAACTGCCAAAAAGCAAAAGGCAAAAGAAAAAGGCAAATGAGAAAAGGAAAGTATATATATATCTGAATCCAGAGTTCCAAAGAATAGCAAGGAGAGATAAGAAAGACTTCCTCAGTGATCAATGCAAAGAAATAGAGGAAAACAATAGAATGGGAAAGACTAGTGATCCCTTCAAGAAAATTAGAGATACCAGGGAAATATTTCATGCAAAGTTGGGCACAATTAAGGACAGAAATGGTATGGACCTAACAGAAGAAGAAGATATTAAGAAGAGGTGGCAAGAATACACAGAAGAACTGTACAAAAAAGATCTTCATGACCCAGATAATCACAATGGTGTGATCACTCATCTAGAGCCACACATCCTGGAATGCGAAGTCAAGTGGGCCTGAGGAAGCATAACTATGAACAAAGCTAGTGGAGGTGATGGAATTCCAGTTGAGCTATTTCAAATCCTGAAAGATGATGCTGTGAAAGTGCTACACTCAACATGTCAGCAAATTTAGAAAACTCAGCAGTGGCCACAGGACTGGAAAAGGTCAGTTTTCATTCCAGTCCCAAAGAAAGGCAATGCCAAAGAATGTTCAAATACTGTACAATTGCACTCATCTCACATGCTAGCAAAGTAATGCTCAAAATTCTCCAAGCCAGGCTTCAACAGTATGTGAACAAAGAACTTCCAGATGTTCAAGCTGATGTAGAAAAGGCAGAGGAAACAGAGATCAAATTGCCAACATCTGCTGGATCATAGAAATGCAAGAGAATCCCAGAAAAACATCTATTTCTGCTTCACTGACTATGCTAAAGTCTTTGTGTGGATCACAACAAACTGTGGAAAACTCTTCAAGAGATGGGAATACCTGACCACCTTACCTGCTCCTGAGAAATCTGTATGCAGGTCAAGAAGCAATAGTTAGAACTGGACATGGAACAATGGACTGGTTCCAAATTGGGAAAGGAGTATGTTAAGGCTGTATATTGTCACCCTGCTTATTTAAGTTATATGCAGAGTTCAGTTCAGTCACTCAGCCATGTCCAACTCTTTGTGACCCCATGAACTGCAGCACGCCAGGCCTCCCTATCCATCACCAACTCCTGGAGTCCACCCAAACCCATGTCCATTGTGTCGGTGATGCCATCCAACCATCTCATCCTCTGTTGTCCCCTTCTCCTCCCGCCCTCAATCTTTCCCAGCATCAGGGTCTTTTCAAATGAGTCAGCTCTTCTCATCAGGCGGCCAAAGTATTGGAGTTTCAGCTTCAATGTCAGTCCTTCCAATGAACACCCAGGACTCATCTCCTTTACGATGGACTGGTTGGATATCCTTGCAGTCCAGGGGACTCTCAAGAGTCTTCTCCAACACCACAGTTCACAAGCATCAATTCTTCAGCACTCAGCTTTCTTCACAGTCCAACTCTCACATCCATACATGACTACTGGACAAACCATAGCCTTAACTAGACGGACCTTTGTTGGCAAAGTAATGTCTCTGCTTTGAATATGCCGTCTGGTTGGTCATAACTTTCCTTCCAAGGAGTAAGCGTCTTTTAATTTCACGGCTGCAGTCACCATCTGCAGTGATTTTGGAGCCCCCCAAAATAAAGTCAGCCACTGTTTCCACTGTTTTTCTTTCTATTGGCCATGAAGTGATGGGACCAGATGCCGTGATCTTCGTTTTCTGAATGTTGAGCTTTAAGCCAACTTTTTCACTGTCTTCTTTCACTTTCATCAAGAGGCTCTTTAGTTCCTCTTCACTTTCTGCCATAAGGGTGGTGTCATCTGCATATATGAGGTTATTAATATTTCTCCCGGCAATCTTGATTCCAGCTTGTGCTTCCTCCTGCCCAGCGTTTCTCATGATGTACTCTGCATAGAAGTTAAATACGCAGGGTGACAATATACAGCCTTGACGTACTCCTTGTTCTCTTTGGAACCAGTCTGTTGTTCTATGTCCAGTTCTAACTGTTGCTTCCTGACCTGCATACAGGTTTCTCAAGAGGCAGGTCAGGTGGTCTGGTATTCCCATCTCTTTCAGAATTTTCCACAATTTATTGTGATCCGTAGAGTCAAAGGCTTTGGCATCATCAATAAAGCAGAAATAGATGTTTTTCTGGAACTCTCTTGCTTTTTCGATTATCCAGCAGATGTTGACAATTTGATCTCTGGTTCCTCTGCCTTTTCTAAAACCAGCTTGAACATCTGGAAGTTCATGGTTCACATATTGCTGAAGCCTGGCTTGGAGAATTTTGAGCATTACTTTACTAGCATGTGGGATGAGTGCAATTGTGCGGTAGTTTGAGCATTCTTTGGCATTGCCTTTCTTTGGGATTGGAATGAAAACTGACCTTTTCCAGTCCAGTGGCCACTGCTGAGTTTTCCAAATTTGCTGACATGTTGAGTGTAGCACTTTCACAGCATCATCTTTCAGGATTTGAAATAGCTTAACTGGAATTCGATCGCCTCTACTAGCTTTGTTCTTAGTGATGCTTCCTAAGGCCCACCTGACTTCACATTCCAGGATGTCTGGCTTTAGGTGAGTGTGGGTGATCACACCTTCATGATGATCTGGGTCATGAAGATCTTTTTTGTACAGTTCTTATGTGTATTCTTGCCACTTTCTTAATAGCTTCTGCTTCTGTTAGGTCCATACCATTTCTGTCCTTTACTGAGCCCATCTTTGCATGAAATGTTCCCTTCTCTAATTTTCTTGAAGAGATTTCTAGTTTTTCCCATTCTATTGTTTTCCTCTATTTTTTGCCTTGATCACTGAGGAAGGCTTTCTTATCTGTCCTTGCTATTCTTTGGAACTCTGCATTCAGATGGGTATATCTTTCCTTTTCTCCTTTGCTTTTCACTTCTCTTCTTTTCACAGCTATTTGTAAGGCCTCCTCAGACAGCCATTTTGCTTTTTTGCATTTCTTTTTCTTGGGGGGATGGTCTTGCTCCCTGTCTCCTGTACAATGTCACGAACCTCCGTCCATAGTTCATCAGGCACTCTGTCTATCAGATCTAATCCCTTAAATCTATTTCTCAGTTCCACTGTATAGTCATAAGGGATTTGATTTAGGTCACATGATACAGAGTACATCATGTGAAATGCCAGGCTGGATGAAGCACAAGCTGGAATCAAGATTGCCAGGAAAAATATCAATAACCTCAGATATGCAGATGCCACCACCCATATGGCAGAAAGTGAAGAGGAACCAAAGAGCCTCTTGATGAAAGTGAAAGAGGAGAGTGAAAAACCTGCTTAAAATTAAACATTCAAAAAGTGAAGATCATGGCATCTGGTCCCATCACTTCATGGGAAATAGATGGGGAAACAATGCAAACAGTGTCAGAATTTATTTATTTAGGCTCCAAAGTCACTGCAGATGGTGACTGCAGCCATGAAATTAAAAGATGCTTGCTCCTTGGAAGAAAAGCTATGACAAACTTATATAGCATATTAAAAAGCAGAGACATTACTTTGCCAACAAAGGTCCATCTAGTCAAAGCTATGGTTTTTCCAGTAGTCATGTACGGATTTGACAGTTGGACCACAAAGAAAGCTGAGCACCAAAGAATTGATGCTTTTGAACTGTGGTGTTGGAGAAGACTCTTGAGAGACCCTTGGACAGCAATGAGATCAAACCAGTCAATACTAAAGGAAATCAATCCTGAATATTCATTGGAAGGACTGATGCTAAAGTTGAAGCTCCAGTACTTTGGCCACCTGATGGGAAGAACTGACTCATTAGAAAAGACCCTGATGCTGGAAAATATTGAAGGCAGGAAGAGAAGGGGATGACAGAGCATTAGATGGTTGGATGGCATCATCGACTCGATGGACATGAGTTTGAGTAAGCTCCGGGAGTTGGTGATGGACAGGGAGGCCTGGCGCACTGCAGTCCATGGGTTTGCAGAGTCAGACACGACTGAGTAACTGAACTGAACTGATTCAGCTGCCCATTCACTATTTCCATCCAGGCATTTCCAAGGCATTTCTAACACATTTGCAAGAGGCAAATTCATTATTCCTCCTGGTTCAGTCTTCCCTAAGATTTCCTTGTCTCTGAATGCACCCACTCTCCATCCACATTCTGTAAGTCAGAAATCTTAGAGCTATTTCTGGCCCTTTCTCTCCCTCATCCAATCCAGTTCCTCACCAGCCTCTTAAATATTTCCCCAATCTGTGCACATCTATCCACCTCCACCATCAACAGCATTCCGGGCCAAGCTCTCTGCCTTCTTTCCCTTGAACTACTGTTCGAGGTTTCTAGACGACTGCTCAGAGCCCACACTGCCTGATCCCAGCTCCTCTCACTGCCATCACAGGGGTCATCGCCAAACGCAGCTGCCCTGGCCCTGCCCTGCTCAGAGTCCTTCAAAGGCTTCTCGCTGAAGGACTTCCCATCTGAGCTCAGCCAAGCATGGCTGTGCCCGGCAGGGTGTGTCCCTGCTTTCCTCCCCGTCCTCCTCTCATGCCCCACACCCTTGCTCTCTGCCTTCTATGCCCACTGGCCTCAGTTCAGTCCCCTGGAGGTGGGATGCCCCCTCTGCCCCAGGACTCTGGCTCATGCTGCTGCCTCTGCCTGCTCTAGCTGCCTTCAAGCCACTCTTGCCCTGTTCTTCAAAGTCCCAGCATGGTTTCTGACATTGGCTTCCTGCTCCATCTTGGCCCCTGGCTTTTCAGGAAGGGCTTCCCTGGGTGTCTCACAGCACTGCCAAGGCTGGGCAGTAGGCCAGAGTGCCTGCCATGGCCAGCAGAGGAAGTGGAGCTGGAGCCTCCAGCTAAGGAAGCCGTGCCCAGCCAAACTGCAGGGGCCAGATGAGTATCTGGCAGCAGCACTGAATGCCTGGTCCAGCCCCTGTGTCTCTGCCCTCTGTTCCTTAAAAGACAGGTGCTGGAAGCTGATCATGACCCTAGTGCAGATTGTTCTGCATGTGTGCATGCTAAGTCGCTGCGGTTGTGTCCGCTCTGTGTGACCTCATGGACTGTAGCTCACCAGGCTCCTCTACCCGTGGGATTCTCCAGGAAGAACACTGAAAAGTGGGTGGCCATGCCCTTCCCCAGGGGCTCTTCCTGACCCAGGAACAGAACTCACATCTCTTATGTCTCCTCTATTTGCAAGCTGGTTCTTTACCAGTAGCACCACATGGGAAGCCCCATGGATTGTTCTAGAAACCTGCTTTTGTCTCTGCACAGACTGTTGAACACCTTCCCAGGTCTGTTCATCCTCAGACCTGAATCAGCCACTGCTCACACCTTCCTGTCCATATGGCTGAAGCCACCTCAGGTAGTGACAATCAGCCAGCCCCTGAGACTGCACTTTGAGCTATCCCTAGGGCACCACACAGCCCGCCCAGAAGATCCTCTAGATTGACCTTTGGAAGGAACCTCAGGGACCATGTGGTTCTAGGAATTGCAAACTCTGATCCCTGGGAGGAAGAGGGAGGGAGAGGAAAGAGGCATGCATGGGTATTCAATTATGCCCAACTTTTTGCAACTCCATGGACTGTAGCCCCCCAGGATCCTCTGTCCATCGGATTTTCCAGGCAAGAATACTGGAGGGGGTTACCATTTCCTTCTCCAAAGGATCTTCCGGACCCAGGGGATTGAACCTGCCTCTCCTGCATTAGGAGGCAGATTCTTTACCACTGAGCCACCAGGGAAGCCTCAGGAGAGAGAGGAGAGAGCCTAAACTCCCTACTTCTGCTCATCAGAGAGTGAGCTTCTGTACAAGCTCTTAATTAAAGAAAAAAGTCGAGGAGCTGAAGAGAATCTTGAAAATCATCGAACTCTCTCACTTTGCAGATGAGGAAACTACAACATTTAAATGTTTAAAAACATTTCAGCAGTTTGCAGAGAGTTTAAATAAGCTGCTCAGCGACACAGAGAGCCATGGCAACAGGAAAGCCGGTTGTCATGACTACCTGCTCTTTTTATTACACCACCCTGCCTCTCCAGCATTGAGGAACAACAATTCTACTTGACATTCGTGGGATGGTCTGAGCATGGTCGAGTACTTTCAAGTTCTTGATCCCTTTTGACACTTGCCTCAACCAGATATGAGGAGGAGGATGTTCTTATTACTATTTCCACTTTAAATAAAAGGAGACTGGTGCTCAGAGTGGCAAAATTTTAACTTAAAATCATAAATCATACCATTATCAAGATGCAGATCCAACCCCAAAGTATTGAAAACAGAGAATCTGATAAACGCATGTACATGCATGTTCATAGCAGTATTATTCACAGTAGCCAAAAAGTGGGGAGAACCCAAAACCCGGATCAACAAATTGTGGTATATAAGTGCAATGGAATATTATTCCTCCATAAGAAGAAATAAAATACTGATACATCCTACAGCATACTAGACACAGGTCACATAGTGTATGATCCTATTTTTATGGAATATCCAAACTAGGCAAATCCAAAGAGACAAAATGCAAATCGGTGGCTGACAAGGGCCAGAGTGAAGGGGGACATGGGGATGACTACTGACTGGGTATGAGATTTCCTTTGGGGGTGATGGGAAGGTTTTAGAATTAGAGGTTAGTTGCATGACACTGAATGTACTAAATGCCACTAAACTGTCACTTCAAAAATTGTTAATTTTATGTTACATGAAGCTCACCTCAATAAAATAAAATAACTCGAAAATGCTGACCCCCAAACCCCAACTTCTTCTCAGCCTCACAGAGTTCACAGCGATCAAAAGAAGCTGTTGGTGGGGCTTCCCTGGTGGTCCGGTGGTTAAAAACCCACCTTCCAATGCAGGGGATGCAGGTTTCATCCCTGGTCCAGGAACTAAGATCCCATATGCCCCGGGGCAACTAAACCCATGCGCCACAACTAGAGAGAAGCCCATGCGCTAAAAAAAAAAAAAATCCCGCATGTCGCAACTAAGAAACAACGCGGCCAAAAATAAATAAATACACACGAGCTGTTGGCATCATCGGCTGGCAATCCTCAGGAAAGCAAGCCACCGGGGAACTATGTCTTAAAACATGGATCTGTTTTCCGGATCTACTTACGGTAAACTGTGGCCCTGTTATGAAAGGATCAGGAAAAGGGGTCACTGTATCAGCCGGGAATGTTTTTATCTTCAAAAAAGAGACAGAGAAGAGTGTTACTTTCAGATTAGAAAACAAAGCTTTGAAATCTTTGGCAGCACACTTTTAAACTGAACTGAAGGATACAGGAGCACACACACCGAGCCTTCCTTGCTTGCTGAGGAAGTAAACCAAGGGCCCCTACGAGAGTTGCCTAGCGGCTGTATCTGAGCCTGGAGTTGTGCCATAGGGCCAGGCCTCTGCACGGAAGACAGGCTGGAGTCTTGTGTTTGCTGGGCCTCACCCTGACCGTAGCCAGGGGGTGTAATGAGGAGGTAAGGGTGACGTGGGGGCCTGCTGATGGCCCCTCTGCAGCTGTGGGGAATGGACTGGATGCCACTGATAGGGAACAGAGTCTATCAGAGCGGACAGAGTACCAGGAGGCCTGGACTAATCAGGCCAGGAGGGCTCGCTGTCCGTTCACTTTAGTTGTCGGGCTCCCTGTAAACTCTGGGCAATAGAGGGAAACCTCAGGGGAACTCGGGTAAGCCTGGAAGATTCCTACCACCATGGCCTTGGGGACAGAAGGCATGGTGATCACAAGTGCCCTGTGCTGGTGTCTGGAGAGGGTTATCCTGCAGGATCAGGTAGTGCCAACTGGCCATCAAGAGCCTTTGCTTCCATTTCTTTCTCTTGGGTCATTTCACCTTTGGCCTCCTAGAGGCCTTTGGAGGACAGGGGGCGGGGAGGGGTTGTTTCTTTAAGCTGGCCTCGAAGACTGCCAGCAGGCCCAGGGTCCTGATGGCCGGCACCAGCTTTGTCTGCAGCCTCGGGGCACAGCAGCTGCCTGCTGGTGGACGCACATCGTTCCACTCCCACCAGAGGGCTGCAGCCGAGACACTAAGGCCACCACTTCCCATGTGCAGTCGCTTTAGTGCATTTCAGGGTCTTACCTATGGACAGTAGTTACCTGATGGCTTTGAATCATTCTAATAGCGGGTAAGATAGGGATGCACAGGAACACATCAGATCAGACCCAAATCTGCTGAGGGTTTCTGAGGGAATTGAGTAGGTCTCAACTCAACCCATCTAGAAATGACAATGTCCTTGCAGTGAGCACTGAGATGTCTAATCCAAGCCTGCTCGCCCCTCCCCCAAACTCTCTTTTCAAACATCTCAAAATTCCCATGGACCCAGGTGCCAGTTCGCGTTCTTGGTAGTGACTACCTGCTGTGCAGCAAGTAAAGGACTGGGGGAAGCCTTACTCCTTGCAGGGCTTAATGGTTCAAAGTGGTGTGCTGAGACCAACAGCAATGTCAAAGTAACATACAGAATAGACTCAGACCACCGTGAAATAAAAGGGAAAAAGAGGGTTATTCTTGCTATTAAAGAAATGCAAGAGTTGGCAACATCAAAGAGTTATTTTATACCTGCTCTAAAGAAGAAAAAGATATTCCAACAGTTACCCTCTGGGTTGCTGAGCTCTGACAAAGCACATACACTCTCCTGATGGTGCTGTCGTTGGTATCACCACATTGGAATGGGGGCAAAGCCAAAGTTGCAATATTGAACCCAGCAGGTTCCGGCCTGAAAAAATAAAGCCCCTGATGCACAAGTTATATGTGTTCCCTGGAACAGTGACAAACTGGAAACAAAGCACACGTCCTGCAGGAAGGAGTTTGTTAGGTAGATGGTGGACCGTTCACTTGATGGAATACACAGAACGTGGTACCAAGAACAAGCTAGAAGCAATACAACGGTAAGCGAAAAGAGGAAAACGGTAGGTGACATGGATGCTATGATTTAACTATGTAAAACTGTGAATGAATATAAATAAATATTAGAAGGAAACATGCAAAAATGAAAAAAAAAAAAAGTTGTGCCAGGTTGGGATTACAGGAGATTCCTTTCAAGTCATTATGTAATTCTCATATCGTCATCTTGATAAACAGCAGGAAAAGACAAGTTAAAAGCTTTTGTTTGCAACAGGAATGCAACTAAGAGTGTTCTCTCTGCGGAAAGCACCTATGCACATCACGGCTCTAGGAAAACAAACTCTTCACGGTTCTTGAGACCTACAGAGAAAGGGGTGGGACCACGGTCGTGAGTCCCAGTTTGACCAGGGCTGGTTGGACTTCAAACTCTGCGTCCATCCTGGAGTGACAGCCCCTGAGGCCCAGGCTCCTCCGGGGTCCGGTGCTCGTGCACACCCCAGGGGCTGCCGCCTGGTGCTCCTGCCCGCCTCACCTCTCCTGGCCAGGCCCCTCTCCCTGCCAGGGTACCTACCAGCCTCGTTTTGATTGGAGGGTGCATGCAAACTCCAGTGGTCTCTTCCTTCATGGGGAGAGAGAGTGGAGGAGAACAGCGAGAGTGGGCACAGTGGGGGGCGCTGGCGGGCTCTGCCTGCTCACGAGGAGAGGAGAGAAGGGGAGGACGAGGTGGTGAGAGAAGGGGGGAGGAGATAAGGGAGGGGAAGGAGAGAAAGATAGCACAGTGCAAGATGGATCTGTCAACTCCAGTCTGCTCTCCAGCCAGCTTCACCCACAGCCTCCTTCCAGCCTCTGGCCACCTGACTTCTGGTCCCTCCCGCTTCCCTCTTCTCTCCGCCTTCTCTCCTCCTCCCCAGCCCTCCTCAGTCTGCTCCACTGTCTGGGCAGAAGGGCCCATCAAAACTCTCTTGCCAGGACTGGCAGGTGGGGGCTATCTCCTGTGCCAACCGCACAGGACCGGTATGCTGTTGAGGATGCTAAAGCATTGCCCAGGCCAAGCCAGAAAGAGCTCAGATGAATCGGTGAAGATGGCCGTGGGGGCAAATTGAGCAATGGCCACACGCTTGAGAGTGTCGGCCTTCCATGCCCAGCGGCCTCCTACACTCTGCTAAACGAGGACCCACATTACGATGGACAGGTGAGTAGAGAGCTCCAAGAAAGAGGCACATCAGTGAGGAGAAATACAGAGGTCAAGACCACATCTGTCATGGCTCTTTATCTGTGTTCAGAAGACCTGCTGGCCATGATCCCCCTCCCACATTTATGGCCCCAGGCCTTGGCGTCTGGTCTAGGCACTCGGGGGAAGGGGAGCCTTGCTGCTTAGCTGGAAGCTACCAAGCACTGTGAGAAAATGCCATGTCACTCTTGGGATCCTGGATTCCCCGGTTTTGTTGTTTAGTCGCTGAGTCGTGTCCGACTCTTTTTGCGACCCCATGGACTGTGGCCCACCAGGCTACTCTGTCCGTGGGATTTCCCAAGGAAGAGTCCTGGAGTGGGTTCCCATGTCCTTATTACCCAGCCCCAGAGCTAAACAGTGCCATGCACCCAGCAGAGATCCGACAGCTTGTACTAGTGAGGATGAGGACGGTGAGGAAAGAAAGCTCTGATGTTAGGAGAGTCACTGACAGGGTTAGTGTGAGTCTTAGGAAAGAACCATTCACTCCAGAGAACAAATACATGTGTCTTTTCGCTCAAGAGCATTTTCTTAAGTCATTGGTATGATTCTGCCATGATGGATCAAGGACAGCCTCTGGGAAAGTTTCACTGAAAAATTATCGAGAACATTGCAGCCTTATTTTTCATCTCCAGATGGATCTAACGCCATCCATAGACAGTCCAGTCCTAGACAATTTCCAAGGGGCTTTTACAGCCATATTCCCAATGGCCTTCAACACAGCCTTGTTTTATTATTCATATGTGGGAGAGGCAGAAATGACATTTGCAAAGCCTAAGTCCATGGGTTTAGACCCTCTTGTCCATTGTTTCTAAGTCCATTTTTCAGAAACAAGGGAGTCCACATTAGTCACCTAAAGTTAAGTTTGACCAGCCTACTTAAAACCTCCCCTTCTGGTCCTCGGGACAAATCCCATGTTCTACAGGATGCTATCTAAGGCATGAATCACCAGAAAACATGGACATTCTGCCTTGAGGCCAAAATGTGTATTGGCCACCAGAGTCTGAATTGAAGATTATAATGGATGACTTATTTGCCTAGCATCAGATTTATTGGTAAAGAAATGCTGGTCCATTCCACAAGCATCTCTGACCTCTCTAAATGGAGATTTAGAACTCAGATTTTTAAATGCATCTGAGTAGATTTAAACAAAAGAATATCCCTGGGGTTCCCACACTTCCGACTCGTAGTAAATGAACAGGAAATAAGATAACATGTGTAATAGGATACTCTGAAATACCATTTATATTTTCTCCTGGTATTTCTTTCCCTCCTAGGGTCTTTTCTATACCCACACAGCTAGGTTCTGAGTGGCTTCTGAGTTTCAAAATCTGACCTTTTGGGGGAATAGAAAGGTTTAGGTATAGATAAATGATGGTTAAAATGTGTAAGCTTTCAAAAGAGATTGCCAGCTTGAGGATAGGTGAGAAAATTCACAGGGGAAGGGAGGAGGGGTAGACACGAGTGAGTGCTGAGCAAAGGGGCTCTGTGCCCCCTCATTCTCTAATGGAGGCTGGGGGACAAGGATGAAAGAGCAGAGGGGAGTGACCTTTCTGACGCATTTTGAGTTGGCGCTGCCTGAGCCGCTGGTCCTGTGCCAAGATGCTGCAAAGCCTTATTAAGAATGTTTGGATCCCCATGAAGACCTACTATACCCAAGTTTACCAGATGTGGGTAGGAATGGGATTGGTGGGCTTCATCGTTTATAAAATCAGGAGTGCTGATAAAAGAAGTAAAGCCTTGGAAGCTTCCAGTCCTACACCTGCTCATGGTTATCGCTAACCAGCTTTCCCTGGACGAGATGTCTGTCTGACTGTGTTATGGGACACTGTGGTGACTTGTAGCAATGCCACTGCCCTCAGGCATGAATAAATGCACCTGTAAGACTCCTCCTCAAAAAATAAAAGAGCAGAGGGGACCTGCGCCCTAGCAGAGAGGTCCACATCCCAGAAGCTCTGTGATCTCCATCATCCAAAAGGGACATGAACGGAGCAGAGGGTGTCCCAGATCCACCAGCCAACAGGTGACTTCACAAACCAAAGAGACTTCCCTCACTGTCCCCGTGCCCTGAAGAACATGGACACAACCCCGGGAGACTGGAAGAGGCACCCAATTTGACTTGAGATTAAGCTTTAGCTCTCCTGCTAGAATGAGGGTCAGAATGATAACTAAGTTATTGAGACAAATGGAAAACCAACTCTTCTGACCCCCAACCCAGGGCCCGTTCTGGGCCCTACACAGCCTTCCTTTGGCCAAACCATCTCCTCCCTGACCCATGAACCCCTGATTGATGTTCCCTGACCCAGAGGGGACCCGGATCCTGGCTGGCTCTGCAGTTGGGTGAGTGGTTCCTGAAGTGTGGGGATCAGGGAGGGACAAGCCCCCAAGAGAAAGCATCAGAGAGGCAGGAGGTGTGGGTGTTAATGGGCTTTGTTACCTGGGGAGGGAAGCTAATGTGACTGACCTGGAGTAGACAGGATGATGCAGCCCAAGGTCAACACGACTCGCGTGTCCATATGCCCTCCCTCTGCCTCCCCTCACTCTACCAACGCCCACACCCCCGTGCACAGCAGATGAGAATTCCAGATGGAGAGTGGGTGCTGTCTGTACTCATATGCCTTCTTCCCTTCCCATCCCCACGCCCCCATGCTTCCCTCCCAGGCAGAAACTCTTATCTGATCTCGAAGAGTCTGTGATGCAGATTCCAGGAATGGGCGGACAATAAAGCTGCAGAGGCTGCAGGACTGGGTTGGCTAAACTGAGCCACACAACCAAAGAGCCAGAGATTAGAGAAGAAAAGATGTGGGAAAAGGAGGGGGCAAATGCTGTAAGAGTGAAGCTGGAAAGCATGTTTTTGTGGCAAGTTTGAGGATGCGAGTCCTTAGGGCAGCGTACGGTACAAGAGAAGAAAGAAGCAAAATGAGATTTGAGAAGTGTTACTGGGAGGTGTTCATTTAATCTTCTTTCATTATTTTGAGAGATGCCAGTTAAAGATTGAATTTCTTTTTTTTTTTTTCATGGCTGTTTGGACCATACTTCGTTCCATGCAGAGACTGGCTCATAAGGGTCAAAAGTCATAAGGGTTAAACTAGCTCCAACAGTGTCTTAGTTTAATGAAGTTCAGAAAATCTGTCCCGCTCCTCTCTCGCCAGCTCCCTGTCCTTCCAGATCTGGCCAGGGCAGTGATGTGGCTTTAGGAGGTTTGTCCAGTCTCAGACCCCAAGTCTAGTCTTTCCTGGGCTATCCTAGGAGATACAGATGCCACGCCTCTCCATCACCCCAGCAACAGGGCAGAGAGGGCTCCAGTTCCTATTTCTGGGATGGTGGGAGGAACAAATGGAGGAGATGGAAGTAAGAGGACCAGACTAAGGTAGAAGCAGGCAGCTGGAGCTCCTCTTCCTCACTAGGACCCTTTATCACTCTCAGAGATAGGACTCTGAACTGTAGTAAACCCAGAAATACCAGCCCTCCAGCACAACTAGCGTGTGTGTGCTTTGTGAACATGTACCTGTGCCTCAAATCTGCACAAACAAGACAAAGGATGCTTCATCTTGAGAACAGATACTCCCTGCCGACTCTAGCTGTGAAGTGAGCAGCTGTGTCTTGTCCCTCGGCTGGGCAGTGCAGCACCGGGGTCC
>NW_011494755.1:5690679-5694095 GCF_000754665.1 Bison bison bison
GAGCTGCCCAGAGACATAGGCAGAGTATCCTGGGGACAGAGAGTAAGCTCCCTGTTGGAGGCTACCCTATCTTGGCAATCTGTCTAACAAGAAGGGCATGAATTACCAGCTCCACGTTCTTGAACACGGAAGGAAGTAACTCTGCAGGTTCCCAAGCTGGGCATCACCCATGGTCAGTTCTCAGCTGGTTATCTGAAGGAGCTGACTCAAAGCTCTCAGACAGTACCAGCTCACCAGATGAGACGCACGGTTGCAGAAATCACAAGTGATTTCCTTGTGCTAGTCAAGGCAGGAACAGTGATCATTCCTAAAGCCTGTGCAGCATTTGGCCTCATATGTCCCCTCTTGAAAGCTGCCCAGAAAACCTTCCCATCCAGGGCACCCTCATCCAACTAGCCTGTTCTGAATGACTGCCACCTGGCTTCTCCCCAAGCATCCTGCACATGGCTCTCCTATGGATTCTGATCCTTTATCAACCAGAGCCCCTCCAGCCTCCACCAGCTGCCCTATCCACTCCCAGAGGCTCTCACACAGCCAAACACACAGATCAGTTCTCAGGAGATAGTTTTTCACTTGGCTCATATTTTCACTCACAGGCCATATTTGCGAACCATGATTTATGCTCCAGTACCCTTGGGTATCAGGCTAAGCCCAGCCAAAGATACATGCAATCTTGCCTGTGTCATCTAGTGATATTAACAATCTTATACACATTTACATTGCTTTCTATGTGGGGCTCTTTCTCTTGTGTGATCCTCATCATACGCTTAGGCAAGCAGGGCAAACAATGACAGAAGATGGGGCAGCAATTATCCAGTGGCCAGGATCTTAAGGTGAGGAGCAGAGACTGGAGCTAGTTCTGGTCTGCATGACTCCTGGTCCAGTGCTCCCTCCCCCAAGTGGCCTTCCCACTTGCAGGAATCCCATCCCTAGGGAGAGACCTGTCTGCAGAGGATAGAGGATGGTAGGGAGGCACAAGGAGCCTGGAAAGCCAAGGTGAGGCCCTGAGCTGGTGCTTTAGGCCAGAGCATGTTGTTGGAAGAGACAGCAAGAGATGCCTCATGGCAGGCATGCGGGGTGCAGCCCAGGAAGCCAAGAACCCAAGACTCAGGCAGAGAGGAGCCCTACGATGTTCAAGGATCAGCAGACAGGTCGGGTGGGGCTCCTGTTGCCACCCTCAGAGGAAAGGGGACACCGCCCTCCCTCAGGGGCTCTGGGAGGTGGAGGGACCCCTGACGCCTGAACCCTGGAAGAAAGCTGACCCTGAGCCTCTAGGCTGTGAGCAGGACAAGAGGGAGAGCCTTCCCCTCGGTGATGCCCACCTCCGTCCATCCGTCCCACTGCCAAGACATGTCTACAGTCTGCGGCTTTTCTGGTTTTAGCAAAATGGAAAGTTTACCAGAGGAGTGGCTTCTGTGAAATCCATCAGGAGATCCCCCGGCTCCAAGGTAAAGGCACCTCTGCGGTTAGAGGGGCTCTACAGAGGCAGACAAAAACATCCCAGTTAGGGGTGGGAGGCTCACAAGAGAGGGAGTATACATATACATATAGCTGATTTACATTGTTATACAGCAGAAATCAACACAACATTGTAAAGCAATGATCCTCCAATTAAAAAATAAAAACAATCGGAAAACAGAAATATCCCAGTGAGTGCTGGCTCTCGACTGACCACGGAATTTCATCAGAAAATACAGGTGTTCCCTACCTCTCTCCTCCCCTCACTTACTAGCACTGAACTCATTATTACCCCCAACCCCCCCTCACGGTTCTCTTGCTCAGCAGGGTACAAAATATTGAGACCAAACCCCAATTTTTCTGACATCTTCATGGGTAGAAGCAGGTTATAGGGAGGGGGACTGTCTTTTTTGAAGCTGAAAACAATTTTTCTTAAATGCTCTGAGTGCTCTTTGACTGGCCTTTGGGGGAAAAATACTTCAAAGAGTCCTTTGAATATATAAAGAGAAAGAAAAGACCCCATCTTGGATCCAGGGGGCCAAGACCTCAAGGAGCTAAACTTATCTGCACAATAGTGAGGAAAAGCTTTCTGGTGGGAGGGTGGGATCTTTCATTTTTTGGAAAAATTTTTTCTGTCTTGCCCTGGAGTCTTAGCAGCATGGGGGCCTTGAAGCCCTATATAGGAAAAAATAAGTCTCAAACCTCATTAACTTGGTGCAAGCAGAGCCCTAAGGAGAGAGCTGACCAGGAGAGGGAGCCCTGTGGCCTCTGACAGGATGCTGCTCGCATCTCCAACCCAGTTCCCTTCTGTTTCGCAAATGTGTCCGCGTGGTTTTAACCACGGCCTGGATATAGACAGGACCCCGTGTCCACACTTGGGACAAAGAAGTGCTAGGGACTTGGCACAGTGGAGGGGAACCCGACTCCAGTTCCCAGGAGGTGATCTACAGAAAAGCAGGGAGCCTCAGTCTAGGCCAGTCACAGGCTGAGGGGGTTCAGCCAGGATTCTGTTGAGGAACATGGAGATACTTCCAGAGACCCCCGGGAACGGACCCCCTGAAAGACTGCCCATGGGCAAGCGGGATGTGGCCTGGGCTGTTGTTACTCTGATTTTACTGGGAACTGTGCTCCCTGGAGCCACAGAAGCCTCAGGCATTCTGTTTGCACAAGCACTTTAATCTCCACGGGACCCATGGGTTGGGCAGGGTAGTAGATTTTACTCCCATTTTTTGGGAAGAAAAAACTGAGGCTCAGAGAAACAAGGTCCATGGAGTGGCTTCTCATTTAAAGCAGCCATAGGTATTTGAAAGAAGCAATTGGGAATAGACTGTGTGGCTCTGGTCTTGCCTTGGGGGGCCCCTCCTCATGCACACAGCATTCCTCAGTGGGGTCCAGGGACCAAGCAACATTTGACCCAGCATTTGCTTGGCGAGCAAGACCAATCACTGAAGAGTGACTGCAACCAAGCATCACTCAAACAAAACCAAGAGAAATGTCTTGTGTAAGACCTTTGCCACAGCCCATTCACACCACTGGCAATTTCCTGAAATTTCAAGCCGACAGATAGAATATTGACCAATTTCAATCAACACAGGCTATCTCCCATAAGGAACGAGATGGGGATACTTCTAGGCTTTTACTTCTCCAGATTTTCCACTTTGGCGGGTAAAAAGCCATTTCTCACTTTCTGTCTTCATGGTGGAGTAATAGCGTTTGTAGGGATGATATTCTAAAACCAGAACTGCCCTCAGAAACCTCTTAAATTTCCCTTTAAGTACAGAATACATGCTTTTATATGATACTATTTATCTCTCATACATGGTTATCTTTCAGGGACACATTATATTAAAAAAAACATGTGGTTGTTACTGTTGCTTTAGGAGCACCCAGAGTTGATGACACGAAGCTCAAATGTGTACAGATGCCACACACTGAATTTATGCAGAAACTGCAGCAAG
>NW_011494755.1:5694195-5719929 GCF_000754665.1 Bison bison bison
AACTGCAGCAAGGAGAGCTGCTCCTCAGGGCTTCTCGCGTACCTTGGCCCCTGGGGACAGCTGGCCCTTGCCTTCTGAGTTCTGAGGCGAGCTGATCTTGTGAACTTTGGGGGACAGCAGCGGCATTGAGACTTGCGTGGTGGTGGCGGTGGTGGTGGCCGTGGTTGGAGTTGTGGTCGCTCCCACAGCCTCGGCCAGGTCTGGAGGGAGGTCGTCTTCATCACTGCGGTTACTAAAAGCACATGAAGCTCTGCTCATTACAACAATAAACAGGCTGTGGGGAGTGGAGGTAGGTGGGGAGGGCTGGGACAGCTAGGGCAGGGGTTGGGGTCTCCCCAGATGTCTACCAGATGTCCAGCTTACAGGAGCCAATATATCAACCTTTAGCCAAAGCAAATTTGGGCTGGATTTTCTGTCACTTGCCAAGGGATGAAAAACAAATTTTAATATAAAAATATAACATAATAATTATCATTTTATCCATTTGTAAGCATATAATTCAGTGTCTTAGACATTCACAATGTTGGATAGCAATTACTTTATTTATACCCCAGACTTTTCTATCATCCCAACAGCAACTCTGTACTCATCAGACAATATCTCTCCATGGTCCCCTCCCTGTAGTCCCTGGTAATGTTTGTTCTGCTGTTGGGGCTCAGAATGGGCCACCCCCAAATATGCCACAATAGCATATTGATTTATTAGGATAGAGTTGTTTTTAATTTTAATAAAACTATATGGAGAAAAAACTTAATACATTTTTTATATAGCATTTTTTGAAGACCCTGAAGGAAAGACTGAATTACCACCATCACTGAAAATTTATTTCTGGAAATGTCCACAGGATTTTTTAATTAATCGGATAAGAGATATTTTTACCATTAAATAAAATATGTATTCACTATGAGATATAATATCCTAGTTATGAAAATTTGCATTTTAGAAACAATTTAGGGTAATTTTGTCCTTGGGCATTTAGTCAGAAGAGTAATGACTTTTGGCATTTAAATCAGAAATAAATATTTATCAATATAGTTTGTACTCCCTGCCCTGTGTGTTCAGTGTTTCTTTTCAAAATAGCAGTTATGTGGGGATAAGAAAACTTACTGGTACTGAGGTACATAAATTTCAATGTGAGAATTTCAGTGTGACTTCAAGGGTTTTGTAAGAGAAATATTTGCATCTTTGTGCTTCTTTTCCAAAGAGTGCTTACAAGTACAGTCTGGAAAATGGGAAGTGGAAGAGCAATGATCTTAGGATGCACACGATAAAATGATTAGGGAGAAGACAAGGGAATAAGCAGAAAATTGAAAGTAAAGATTTCGTGAGAGGTTGGAAAATGTATATATATAGTTTGTACTGGCTTCCAAGAGAATATTGATATTCTGCTGAGGGTCTCAAGTTTTCTTCTTCTCTTCATAATGTCAAATTATAACCTGAAGTATTGCAAAATGTTGTTCCTTAATTTCTGACAGACTTTCTCCTTTCAGCTTGCTATGTGGTATAAAGGTCTGTCATATTGATTATTTGGAATTAAGTTACTTAAGAAATGGCCACCAGCACTCTGACCCTCCTCTCTGTCTCCCCGAAAGCAGGATATAAATCTCTCATGTGAAAGGTGTACTCCCTATAGTAGGCAGAAAAAACAGTGAAGTCGCTCAGTCGTGTCCGACTCCTTACGACCCCATGGACTGCAGCCTACTACGCTCCTCCGTCCATAGTATTTTCCAGGCAAGAGTACTGGAGTGGGTTGCCATTTCCCAGGCAGAAAGACCCCTTTATCACAGAGATAGGGAATTTAGGTCAAGAAGCCTATATAAACAAACCTTGCTGCTTCTTTAAGTTACTACCCCAAGTCCAAACTGTTTAGTTTCTTCACTAATTGAGCACCCAATACCTAAGTTTCTTTATCCTGTCAATTGCTTACAAATTTTTTATTTCTTTGTCTAAAAAGTACAAAAGCTGCCTGCTTTGGCCACTTCTTAGGTGCTATTTCTATGAGATTTCCATGTGCATGGATTAAAATTTGTTTCCTGTTCTCCTAATAACCTGTCTTCTTATTTTATTATTAGTCTGGCCACAAGAACTCAGAAAGGGAAGAGGGGAAATTTTATACCCCTCCCCAACATGGTTTTCTGTCCAAATGAACGTGACTACTCTAGGTACCTCATATAAATGAAATTATATAGTAAATACTTCTCTGTATCTGGGTTATTTTTCTTGACTGTAATGTTTTCAAGATCTATCCATGTTGTAGCATAAGTCAAAGTTTCATTCCTTTTTATGGTTGAATAATATTCCATTGTATAGATAGATTATATTTTGTTTATCCCTTCATCTGTTGATGGATACTTGGGTTGTTTCTGCCATTTAGCTATTGTTATGAACATGGTGTGCAAACATCTGTTTGAGTCTCTGCTTTCAACTCTTTTGGACTGGAATTCTACCTAGGAGGGGAATTGGTGAGTTGTATAGTAGTTCTATGTTTAATATTTTGAGGAACCACCAAACCAATGGATGTTATTCTGAGTAGCCTCCCATAGAAGGGTAAATATAAGAGCTGTAGAAACCTGCTGTTTTGAATGAAAGACTCCTCTTATGGTCTAACAGCAACTGTCCCTTTGGTGATAAACTGGTTATAAAGGAGGAGTTGGGCACAATTGTCTTGGGGCCAAGTAGTACTGATTTTAGACCCTCTCTGATCAAACGGGATGACCCATGATGGAAAGGACACTGGACAGGAAGTCACATGAGGGAGAAGTCTGGGCTGGTACCCGGGGCTCATCTCCAGAGCCTGAATTTATGGGGAAGGCTTGACTTCTCACAAGGTATGCCAAGGCTGGAAGCCTTTCTGATCTGATCATCCTGGCAAAGAGAAGCACCATCAATCGTCCACTCTTGGCATGGACAGTATTTTCTCAAACTTACAGAAATTAGGACAGGTTCCCTATTGCCTGCTGCCAACCAGATTCCTGCCTGTGCAGGAAAGTGCTAAACCAGAAAGACCCAGTTGCCTGAACCCTGCACATTCCAAAGGAAACACTGGTCATTGACAAGCTCCTGAGAGAACCCTGGGACCCTTGGAATATCCTGCGGAATAAGTGGCTTACCATACCTAAGGACTTGGGCCATGCTAGATAGCTTATGTTATCAATGTGATGTATGATGAACACATGGTATCTAAAGTCAATTCATGAAACATTTTAATAAGTAAAATTTTACATATGGTATGATTCTTTTCTTTGAAATGATTCCTTTCTGTTTTAAAGAAAGGCATGGAAAAATGTCTAGAGTAATAGTCATAAAGGTGAACATTGGTTATTTTTGATGGTATGATTCTAGGGGATTAGTTTATTTTCTCTTTGGATTTTTTGTCTTGCTGAATAGTTTCAGATTTTTACACTGTTTACTTTTACCTTTTTTTTTTTTTAAAGATTTTTTTTTAATGTAGATCATTTTTGAAGTCTTTTTTGAATTTGTTACAATATCGCTTCTATTTCATGTTTGGTTTTCTGGCTGCGAGGCATGTGAGATCATAGCTTCCCTACCAGGGATGGAATCCACACCCCCTGCATAGGAAGGCAAAATGCAAACCACTGGGCAGCCAGGGAAGTCCCCACACTATATCTAAATAAATAGTAAAGTTCAATTTATGGGGGAAAACTAAGAAGATCATCATTTTCTAAACATACCAGCTGATCTCAATATAAAGATACACTTTTACCTGCCTTAAACTTTTTGCAGAGTTTAATTCCTTCACTTTAAATACAGTAGTCACACTTTTCCTCCCTATGTCATATCTCGAGAAAAGAACACAGCTGAGATTTTTGTTTATATCCTAAAAAGTGGCAGATGAAGTAGCCTAAAACCCAAACAAGCACATATAATTCTGACCTAGGAACTAGGAATACCGTAACCACTAAAAAAGGCACACACCTCCCCACATGCCAAAAATAATGATGCAGAATTATTTTTGAGGGAATGAGAAATCTTAATTTTTCCAATCTATATCCCTTAACCATGTGTTTATTAACTTCATCAATATCTGTGGGTGGAAGAGATGAGTAAAGTAGTGGTAACTAGAGTTGACAATACAAAAACTATTTATGGGATGAAAATGCAAAACCGGGAACACCCCATCTGTTAATTTTGCTATTTACTACTAATGGGGAAAACGGTGACATTCTTTGATTTTCAAACCAGAATACTTTGGGGTATCTTATGAAATACACACAAAATCAGAGGTTCAAAAAGGGTTTCCTTAAAAGAGGCAATTTGGTGAGTTAGTTAAATTTTCTTTCCTTCCAGGCCATGTAATGGTCATTGTTTCCAACATGATTACATATCCCGAATGGGTGATAATAACATTTTGAATTTCAAAAAGTAAAATGAAAGGCTAATCTTGCCAGCTTTATCCTCTGGGAAGCAGATTTTTCATTGGTTAATCTGTCCCCCAGAGATCATTAGGAATGTTAATCATTTGAAGCTTTCTCATGGTGACTTTCCTAGGAAATACAGCTGCTATACAGTGCAGAAGTTTCTACTAAGGCTAATGAGGTGGAATGCATCTGTCCTGAAATAGCCCCCTTCTCCTTTTCACAAGGGGCAGGTGGCAGGCCAGAGGTGACTGCCGGAGAGCTGCAGCTACAGTTTGCTCCTTGTCCTGTACACTGTAGTCTTGGTACCTCCTAAACTTGACCTTTTTAGAGGCTTCAGGTGCATAATAAGCAAGAGGAACTAACTCATCCTTCAGCCAGGTCCCTTGCTAGGGCTTACCCACATTATCTTATGTTTACCCTCACAAAATCTTTGTCCATTTTACAGATTACAAAGAGATTCAAAGAGTAATTTTCCCAAGAGTTTACGACAGTGAACAAGAAGCCTTTCTAACTCCAGAGCCCCATGCTTTGCACTGCACCCAAAGATCCCCTTGCAGCTCTCTGACCAATTAATTATATATCCAGACAGGATACCTGGGCCATAGCTGAGGTCAAGAAATGGGAACAACCATTGTGATTTTACTAATGTACCACCACATTTAACTGCAGCATTTACCTGCCCTCTTTGGATTAAAATTATTTACAATCTGTCTTTCCCTCTAATAAATTTAAGTCCTTGCATGGGAATTGTCAAAGTCACTTTGTTCTTCCCTCACAGTGTCTAGAATATCCCTGTGCACAAGGGAATTAGGAAACTTTTGTTAAGTTCAACAGAACTGGACAGGTCCTGCTGGTTCTGGCACACTTTGGAATATGGCTCCTCCTACAGAAATATGGTTCCACCCAAAGGAATATGGCTCCACCCACAGGAATAAGGCTCTTATGGCTCCTCCTACAGGAATATGGGCTCCTGCTACAGGAATATGGTTCTTCCTACACAAATAAGTTGTTACTGTTCAGTTACTAAGTCATGTCTGACTCTTTGTGACTCTGTGGACTATAGTATGCCAGGCTCCATGGGGTTCTCCAGGCACGGATACTAGAGTAGGTTGCCATTTCCTTCTCCAAGAATCTTCTCGGACCAGGGATTGAACACGTCTCCTTCATTGGCAGGTGGATTCTTTACCACTGAGCCACCAGGGAATTCCTACAGGAATAGAGCTCTTCTTGTTGCTCAGGGATCAGCTTTGGCTCTATTGACAGGGCTACCATTTCACTAAGGCACGACGGAGACAGCATCCGACATACTCCCCATGTTCCTCCTGTGCTGTCTGTGCCCCTGAGGAAGCTCCTCCCCTTAAGTGTGGGCTGGATCTGGTGACTTGCTTCTAATGAAGAGAACGGGGCAAGTGATGAAATGTCATGTCTGAGATTAAGTTATAAAAGGCTGTGATGTTGCCTTTCTAGAAGTCTTTCTGGCTCTTCTTGTGTATTTTCTCTGATAGAGAAAGTGGAAGAGGTCTGCATGTCTAGGAACTAAAGGCAACCTCCAGTCAAAAGCCAGCAAGGAATGATGTCCTCAGTCCAACAGCCCTCAAGGAACTGAGTTCTGCCCCACATTGTATGAATGAGCCTTCAGATGAGGCTGCAGCCCTTGCCAATATCTTGAGGGTAGCCTTAACAGACACCCTGACCTAGAAGACTCAGCTAAGCCATGCCTGGACCCCAACCCACAGAAACTGTGAGAAAATAAATGCAGACTGTTTTAAGCCACTAAATCTTGTAGTAATTTGTTCTAAAGCAGTCAATAAAGAATGCATATGCCACCCGCGTCATGTTGTCAGGGACAAAGATCCAGCGCCATTATGACTTACATCGGAAAATAGACTGTTTTTTTTTTAGGTGGTCCTTTGGGAGGGGTGTGAAGGGCTAAGAAGCATTTACAACTGGACATTTGGCATCGCCTTTGTTGTTATAACTGAAAAACTTGCAGCATGGAACTCACAAACTGTATTGTCTTGTTAACTTCCGCACTCGGGGAGGCTTGATCTCCGGCTTTTCCATAGCTGGTTGTGTAGTTTCCACACGTATAGGAATAGGACTTCTAGAGACACAGCAGAAAAACAGAACAACACCAACAAAGAGGTTTATGGTCTGGTTTTGAAAGTAGGGACTGCTTTCTCAGTTAATTTATACCTTACTCTTACTAACACTGATAGTCAAGATAGCCATTTTTTCCCTCCTCTTCATTCTACCTATTACATGTAATTATTTACAAATACCACAGAAAAGCCAAAATAAAAAAATTATAAGGAGGAAAATACAGCAAGCAGGAACTGAACATGATTGGGGTATCACATGAAATTTCTCTGCCCAAAACACCCCCTTTCCAACATTAGGTTTTTGTTCATAACCAGGTTTTGCCAGTGAAATGAGTAAAGGGAAACCTGTGGATAGCCTATTCTTACTTCCAAGTAAGTAATCTAGTATCTATGTTATTTTAAACATAACACAGAATACATTTTTTAAATAGACAAAGAATGATAGAGTAGTTCATTTAAAAAATACATAATCAGAAGACTTTTACGACTCACTCTAAAACATTTAATTCTATGTCCAGATTAAAATGTTAAAAATTAAGTTTCATTTTTATATTTCCTCAAGAAAACATGCCAGTTAACCAATGGGCTTACTCCTAACTATGATTTTAAGGAAAAGTTTTGACACATTTTTATGATTGAGTGATTTCACTTAAAAAAAAAACAAAACAGTAATTACTTTCTGGGACCAATGGACATCAAAACAAACTGAGATTCTCAGCAAGAGACTTCTAGTAAGTCGGTTAACACGTCTGGGCTTCCATCTTCCCTTCTACTGAGTGCCTAATTTGGTGGTGACAAGTATGTGGCCAGAGTGCAATAAATGTTAAAGAAACATAAATGAGCAAACACGAAATAGAGACAACGTATTCTAGGTTCATGACTTCCTCAAGCTGGCCCCCCAGAGGCAACTGAACGCAGTCCCTGGAAGAACTCAGGGGAGCACATTACTCTGCTAGGGTGGAATGGGTGGTGTTTGGAAAGCTTCAAGGAGGGGTTTAGACTTAACCAGATGGAGGGAAGACTTCCAAGGTGGGAGACACAGTGGAGACCCAGACCTGCTGATGGGTAAGGTAAAGCCACAGCATCACTGATTCAATGGACATGAATCCAAGCAAGCACCGGGAGATAGTAAAGGACAGGGAAGCCTGGTGTGCTAGTCTATGGGGTCGCAAAGAGTCAGGCACAACTTAGCAACTGAACAACAACCAGGTAACGTTCCAGGGGAAGATCGGGGGCTTGTGACTAGAGGGGAAACCAGGGCCCGTGCATGAGGTGCCTCAAGGTGAGTTGTTTATATAAAGGCAAAGGCAGTCACTGAAGGTTTTTGGCGAGGGACTGGCATGGTCAGACTTGCATTTTAGAAAGGCCCTGAGAGCAACAAAGGCTGCTGGTGAGGACAGGCCAGATGGAGCATCTTAGAAAACTATAGTATAGTTATCCAGGATGAGAAATGGTGAGGGCTGGGGGTAGGTTGGGAAGAGGGTCATGATAAGGAGAGGATGCATGTAGGAGATAATATGAAAGTCAAATTGGCAGGACTTGGTGACCAATTAGATGAGGGCATGAATAGGAGAAAGTCAAGGACTCCCAGGCATTAGGCATGGATAACAGGTAGGTAACAGTGACATTGGGACTTCCCTGGTGGCTCATTGGTAACAAATCTGCCTGCTGTGCAGGGGATGCAGGAGATATGGGTTTGATCCCTGGGTCAGGAAGATCCCCTGGAGGAGGGAATGGAAATCCACTCCAATGTTCTCGCCTGGAGAATCCCATGGACTGAGGAGTCTGACGGCTACAGTCCATAGGGTTGCAAAGACTCAGACACGACTGAAGCGACTGAGCACATGTGCACACACACAACAATGACATTAACCAAGATAGTAAAACTGATGAAATGGGCAGCAGGGTAGGGTTGGAAGAGATGAAGTAAGGTTTCAAAAAGTCCAAGAGGCAGCAGGGTATGTATCTCTGGAGTAAGACAAATTTATACCAAGAGAATGGACTAGGCATCATAAGATAACATAGAGAAATATTCATTTTTGTTTTTAGCATCAAGTATAAGAATCTCCCAGGGTAGTGTTCCCTAGATTATGTAAGGTGTTTTTTGAAATTCTTGTTTCTGGCCTTTCCCCACTACAACACCCCTACCCCCGCCAAAATGGCCCTACCTCCCACCAAAGGATCTGAAATGTCTGGAGGAGGACTGTAGTTTTTGGTTTTAACAAGATGCTGATGCAGTGTTCCTTGGACATTTTAGGAAACTTTATCCTAAGGAGACCCCACCAGTGTTAGCAGACTGCCAAGGTGTCCATGGGGCTGCCATGATCTATAGCTAGTTATTCACAGAGAGGTGAAGAGTGTCTACTTTCTATGAGATTAGGAAAGAAAGGTTTTTCTCTGGGTTTGGGTTGGTGGTCGTCTGGAGGTTTTAAAGAACATCTATGACTCTAGTACTTCCAGGGGCTCAGATAATGGACCAAGGGACGAGTCCTGAACTGAGCTGAGACAGCGAGCAGAAGCCAGGTCATGAAGGGCTCCCTCTGCTCTGTTAAGGAGTCCAGACTCCACCCTGACTTTAAACAGGGGACTGATATGGTCAGGTCAACATGCCTGAGAAGCAACTCAAAGTGACTTGCTAATACAGCAGGTAGAAATATTAAAACAGAGTAAGTGGCATTTTTGAGACATAAAGGAAATTGAGACCGTCTTTTTCTCGCTCTCTCTTCAGGCTCACATTCTCTCAGTTTTCTTTTTCTTCTCTACTTTATTATCAAATGCCCTCATGAGTAACATTTTGAGAATAAAGTTGATGGTACTATTGTTTCCTCATTCAAACAAGAAGCAACAGACCTTACATTAGCGTCCTGGAGAGTGGATTTCTTATTAATATTTACAAACGTTGATTCCTCTTTTCCAACCTGCTAAAGAAAACAGGCAGGTTAGTCAAAACTTAATATCCTGGCACGCAAAAATGTTCCCAAGTGTCCTACATTCAAAGGATTACAGAAATGTGAAGGTGTATCAAAGAGGTAGATCATCAAGTACTCAGTCAATAACCAGTTGTTGTTTTTTTTCCGGTGTTTATTTAATTTAACAAAAAAATATTTTCTTGAGTCATTCCCCATCATGGGGATTAACAATCATTCAAATACAATCAATGCTTGCATTCACACTCTTATCGAGTACCTGCTATGTGCCAGCTCAGGACTGAATGAGAAACGGATGGTGTAGGAAAAGTCAAACCCACAGTTTAATTCCCTGCCTCACATTTTTAGATCAGGGATAATAAGCAGCTCCATGCTCACATAGCACTTAGAGCCTTCAAAAGAGTTTAGAATCTGTCCTTTCACATCGGTGTAACAAGCCTGGGAGGAGTCACGTCATATGATTTTGAAAGAAGCCTTGTCCTCCTCCCTTTAGTGAGTCCCACAAAGAAGTGTGTGGATGGAAGGACACCCACTCAGCCAGCCAGGCCGGCTGAGCTCACACTGGAGATCAACAGATGTAGCAGCCAGCGGCCCTCAGACCCACCACGGGGTACAGAGCTGGCCCTTTCACTTCCCCAACGACTACTGGCTTTGGGCCAAAACGTTCTTTCAGGTTTTGCTCTAAGATGTTATGAAAAACCCAAATGAACTTTTTGGCCAACCCAATAACTTCACTGGTTAATAATTCTTTATATTAAAAGCTCTATTCACTTAACAGGTGTGGTTCCTATGTCCCGGCTGGACCCAGCTGACACGGCAGTCCCAGAGGACCTCTTCTACACGTCACTGATGAAACCTCAAGACAGAAAATCAAAGGCTTGCAGGCACGCACCTGGGCGCTCACTCGGGACGCGTTCTCCAGCTGGGCCTTCAGAATGTTACACTTCACGTGATCAGCCACGGGGGACGGCAAAAGTGGAGTCTGGAGAGTCTTCTCAGAAACTTTTTTCTCTTCGGCCTGAGATGAACCAAAATACATGTAACAAATGGGAAACAAAGACTAAGGAAACACATACATTAATCTTTCCCAAAAATCATCACTGCAAATAACACAGAGACATGTGTGTCACCAACTCCTTATGTTTGTACCAGCGCTTTTACTATTTGCCAAGGATTCACAAGCGCATCCTCTCCTTCTCGCGTGAAGCAGGGAGAGGAAGTGGTAGCAAGCTCACGAGGACAGGACTGGGAAGGTCCAAGGAAACTCTTTCAGATTCATGCAGCCAGAGCCAGTGGCAGAATCAGGACTCAAACTCTGAGTCACATACTGTGACGTGTGTGTGTGTGTGTGTGTGTGTTCAGTCGCTCAGTTGTGTCTGACTCTTTGTGATCCCACGGTCTGTAGCCTACCAGGCTCCTCTATCCATGGGATTTCCCAGGCAAGAACACTGGAGTGGGTTGTCATTTCCTTCTCCAGGGGATCTTCTGTGACTTGTTAGTTCAAGGGTCATTCGTATTTTTACAATAATCTTGCTGAAAACTGTGATTCTCGATAAGAAATCTGTATCTGTTACCTCACTGTAGAGTGTCTCAGGTGTCAATAATCTAGTACCACCTTTTTTTTTTTTTTTGCCATTTTTTAAAGAAAAGCAATGCCAAAGAATGTACAAACTACTGCACAATTGCACTCATCTCACACGCTAGCAAAGTAACGCTCAAAATTCTCCAAGCCAGGCTTCAGCAATATGTGAACCGCGAACTTCCTGATGTTCAAGTTGGTTTTAGAAAAGGCAGAGGAACCAGAGATCAAATTGCCAACATCCACTGGATCATGGAAAAAGCAAGAGAGTTCCAGAAAAATATCTATTTCTGCTTTATTGACTATGCCAAAGCCTTTGACTGTGTGGATCACAATAAATTGTGGGAAATTCTTCAAGAGATGGGAATACCAGACCACCTGACCTGCCTCTTGAGAAACCTATATGCAGGTCAGGAAGCAACAGTTAGAACTGGACATGGAACAACAGACTGGTTCCAAACAGGAAAAGGAGTACGTCAAGGCTGTATATTGTCACCCTGCTTATTTAACTTCTATGCAGAGTACATCATGAGAAATGCTGGACTGGAAGAAACACAAGCTGGAATCAAGATTGCCAGGAGAAATATCAATAACCTCAGATATGCAGATGACACCACCCTTATGGCAGAAACTGAAGAGGAACTCAAAAGCCTCTTGAAAGTGAAAGTGGAGAGTGAAAAAGTTGGCTTAAAGCTCAACATTCAGAAAACGAAGATCATGGCAACCAGTCCCAACACTTCATGGGAAATAGATGGGGAAACAGTGGAAACAGTGTCAGACTATTTTATTTTGGGCTCCAAAATCACTGCAGATGGTGACTGCAGCCATGAAATTAAAAGACGCTTACTCCTTGGAAGAAAAGTTATTACCAACCTAGACAGCATATTGAAAAGCAGAGATATTACTTTGCCAACAAAGGTCAGTCCAGTCAAGGCTATGGTTTTTCCTGTGGTCATGTATGGATGTGAGAGTTGGACTGTGAAGAAAGCTGAGCACTGAAGAATTGATGCTTTTGAACTGTGGTGTTGGAGAAGACTCTTGAGAGTCCCTTGGACTGCAAGAGATCCAACCAGTCCGTCCTAAAGGAGATTAGTCCTGAGTGTTCATTGGGAGGACTGATGCTGAAGCTGAAATTCCAATACTTTGGCCACCTCATGCGAAGAGCTGATTCATTGGAAAAGACCCTGATGCTAGGAAGGATTGGGGACAGGAGGAGAAGGGGACAACAGAGGATGAAATGGCTGGATGGCATCACTGATTCGATGGACATGAGTTTGAGTGAACTCCAGGAGTTAGTGATAGACAGGGAGGCCTGGTGTGCTGTGATTCATGGGGTCACAAAGAGTCAGACACGACTGAGCGACTGAACTGAACTGAACCACAAGGTTTTCACAGGTGTATGAAGAGTTAATTTTTAATTAGATTTAATTTTTTGGAGTGATATACTGGAATACAAGAATTGAACTGGTTCTAAAGCCCATTCGAGGTTTTTGACGATTGCTTAAGGGGGTATAGCTATACTGACACTAATGACCAAAGACCCACTTTGAAAAGAAAACAGAATGCTGCTAAAATAAGAAATCAGTGGGAATTTAGCATTGATTTCCCCCCTTGAATTTAGCAATTCTGTACTGCTTTTTGGATAGAAAATTCAAGCTGGCTTGCTGCTTCTAAGTCACTTCAGTCGTATCCGACTCTGTGTGACCCCACAGACGGCAGCCCACCAGGCTCCCCCGTCCCTGGGATTCTCCAGGCAAGAACACTGGAGTGGGTTGCCATTTCCTTCTCGAATGCATAAAAGTGAAAAGTGAAAGTGAAGTGGCTCAGTTGTGTCTGACTCTTAGCGACCCCATGGACTGCAGCCTACCAGGCTCCTCCGTCCCTGGGATTTTCCAGGCAAGAGTACTGGAGTGGGGTGTCATTGCCTTCTCTGTCAAGCTGGCTTATTCTTGCTCTATCTAACAAAGCAGGAGCTACTGTTCAGCTCTCTGACTTGACTCAGGTGAAAACCAACATACATTTTGGAAACCTTGAGTATCATCATTGTATTTATGTTTGCATAAAAGGCATCTCTATGAGGGGTAAACATCTGAATTACAGCAAGACTATAATTCCATCCAGGAGGATGGCTCCAGGAATGTTGTGCTTTCTCTCTTTTGTGTAACCATATTTTGTATTTTACATTCAATTTGAATTGTGAAAAGAGGTTGTATCATTCAATATGGAAATTCAGATTTCAAAACACACAGATGAATGGTAATTGGGCTTTGATATAATTGTCCTTGTAAATAGCCCTTCTGTTTAAGGATGTCATTGAGGGATAAAGAAGTGATCAGATGCAGTTTTCAACTACTGATACAAATTGTCTACACGTTTCAAATCTGATGAAATTCAAATGTCTGTGACAATTTTGGGTGCACCTTTGGAAATGGGCAATCAGAATGTCTTCTCACCATTAACATATCCAAACCTTAGAAGAATCAGAGGATTCTTGAGACTGAAAAAAACCTTAAAAGCCATCAGAACCATTGGTTCCCAGTTGTGGTACCATGATAATTTATGATGCCTGCTGCAAGGATTGTTTTTATTAATGATAAGGAATCATAGTGTGAAGTCATATACTTGTCTATGTGTTAGGACAAAGTCATGGTTATCTGGCATCACTCTATTCTCCATGCTTACTGATCCATTTCTTCACGTGAAGGAGAAAAGAGGGGCATTATTGCTTGAGTGCATGGGAGTAGTAAAAGTTAGTCCTTCAGTCATGTCCAACTCTTTTCAACCCCATGGACTGTAGCCCACCAGGCTCCTCTGTCCATGGAATTCTTCAGGCCAGAATACTGGAGTGGGTAGCCATTCCCTTCTCCAGGGGATCTTCCTGACCCAGGGATCAAACCAGGGTCTCCCACCTTGCAGGCAGATTCTTTACCATTTGAGCCACCAGGGAAGCCCTGAGTGCATGACAAGTGCTCAATAACTCACAGCTGCCTCAGCTACACCTTAACCCAGAGCAAGCCATGATTGTTAATGTCCCACAAGATTCACAGCAACTACAAATTACATACAACTTGTGAGTTCTCTGCTACTGTATGCTATACTTTCCTGCAAAATATTTTTGATTTTGCCAAGCTCCAGGTAAGCCTTTGTTAAAATGATTTATTGTGTGGACTGCAGAAGAAAAGTTGAAAACCTGGAGACTAAGAGAAAGAAGACCAATCCCAGGCACATAATCCATTAGGCTGACTCCAAACAGCTAGCACAAGCCTGCTCAATGAAGATGTGTTGATTGAATGAATTTAAGTGCCATTCTGAAGGAAGAATTATTTTTCCAGCCAACTATCATTGAGGGTAGTACTGAAGAAAAAAGTAGGTGAACAGGATCTTAAAGTTGGGGCTCAAGAGTGATCAGAGGGACCCGAGGCTTCCCTACTGTGGTGGTGAAGGGGATGGAGGGTCTTCTGAGAAACTCTGGAAGTCTAGTGTAGGCTAGAGGGATGTCTAGGGTGGAGGAACAGCCCAGACAGGAGGTATAATGTTCCTATGTTCATCAACTTGGGTAAGGAATGGGAGCTTTCCAGGCCAGATCTTCCAAATAATTAATTAATAGTTTGTTGTTGTTTAGTTGCTAAGTCATGTCCTACTCTTAGTGACCCCATGGACTGCAGCACATCAGGCTTCCCTGTCCTTCACTATCTCCTAGAGTTTGCTCAAACTCATGTCTGAGTCAGAGATGCCATCCAAATATCTCATCCTGTCACCTCCTTATCCTCCTGCTTAAATCTTTTCCAGCATCAGGGTCTTTCCCAATGAGTTGACTCTTTGCAGCAGTGGCCAAAGCATTGGAGCTTCAGCATCAGTACTTTCAGTGAATATTCAGGATTGATTTCCTTTAGGATTGACTAGTTTGATCTCCACGTAGTCCAAGGGACTCTCAAGAGTCTTCTCCAGCACCATAGTTTGAAAGCATCAATTCTTTGGTGCTCAGCCTTCTTTATGGTCCAACTCTCACATCCATACATGACTATTGGAAAAACCATAGCTTTGACTATATGGACCTTTGTCAGCAAAGTGATGTTGGTATTAATAATTTAATGTATAATTAAATTAATATAACTATAAATTATAATTTAAAAATAATTTAATTAATAATTAAATTGATACTGTTAATTAATTCCAAATTGTTAACTCCCTCTTACAAAGAGCAAAGCTAGGCACTGGGGTTAGAAAAAATGATCCATGAGTAAAGAAGACTATTCCTATAAGGATTTTTAAAAGTGTATGCAACAGTGGATCTCAACCAGGGGCAATTTTGCCCTTCAGGGGACATTTGGCAATGTCTGGAGACAATTTTGGTTGTCACGCCAGGATGGGGTAGAGGCCAGGGGTGCTGCAAAACATCCTGCAACGCACAGGACAGGCTCTCCCCCAAAGCATCAGGCTGAAACATCACTAGAGCCTAAGGCGAGCGACCCTAGGGTAGGAACTGAAGAAGCATGTGCGAGTGCAAAGGGCCCTGTACTGGGAGTCAGGTGTCCAGGGATTCAGCCACTGCTCTGACTTCGAGAATGCCAGGTCCCTTCCTCGGGTCTGAGATGTTAAAAAGGGTGAAGTAAATGATAGATTGACTCCAGCACTGGCTTTCTACAGTTCTAAGGTATAACTTGGTTTTTATAAGGCTGCCCATTTGGATATAAGAACAGGTCTAGCCAAAAGAGAACTTGGTCTTTGCCCAGTCCCTTCCTCAAGACCTCCATCCCTACTTTTTTATTTTTTGATTTTTTTTTTAATACATAAGCCAGCCTTTTATTTTTTGGCCACATCATGCAGCATGCGGGATCTTAGTTTCCTGTGCAGGGATTGAACCCATGCCCCCTGCAACAGAAGTGTGGAGCTCTAACCACTGGACAGCCAGGGAAGTCCCCCTCCCTCCCTACTCTAATCCTTCCCTTCCTTCCGTTAGCAAACAGTTACTGAATATCTATGATGTGCCAGGTGCTGTCGGGGAGAGACAGAGAGTGCTATGGACTGAACTGTGTCCTCCCCAAATTTATATGTTGAAATCCTAACCATCCTTGTGATGGGATCTGGGCATGGGGCCTTTGAGAAGTAGTAATTAGACTGAGATAAAATCACATGGGTAGGACCCTCATGACGGGATTAATGGCTTTATAAGAAGAGGAAGAAAGAGCCCTCTATTCCGGCAGTGAGAAGGCAACTGGCTCCCAGCCAGGAAGAGAGCTCTCACCAGGGAACCAAATCATCCACATCTTGACCTTGGACTTCCCAAACTTCAGATCAATGAGAAATAAATGTCTGCTATTTAAGCCACCTGGTCTATGGTAATCTGTGATAGCAGCCCATGCAGACTAATACCAAGGAGTAAAACTGCAAAGAGGTAAATGTGGAGGCTTCCCTGGAGGAACTTCAGTTAGAAGGATGGAGAGGACCACGAACAGATCCAGGCTGAGGGGCTCAGCACCAGAGGCAGCCCCTACTGCTGTAACCCACCCCAAAAGAATATAAGTGAATTTCGGCTCCTAAGAGACATGCCTGAGCAGAAATGTCATGAGAAGTTGAGTAGAAATCCCTCCAAGACAAAGGCACATGGTTTAAGAGGCAGGCGGGGTCATAATGAGAGGTGTGAGTGAACCCCAGGTCCACATGCATCACCCAGCTCTGGTTCTTGGCACCTTATTTATATTGATGTGCAGAGCAGGCCAGGGTCCAGCAGGCTTCACAGTTTCCAGTTCCAGCTTCTTTAGATGGGCAGCGGCTTCGCTGAAAAGGGCAGGTGTTCCCGGACTCAGTTCTGTGAGTGAGTAAGGAAAGGTTGGAAGGGCAGAGAGATATAGGTGATGCAAGACACTTGCCAGAGACCAACCCTCAGAGCCTTGCTGCCTGGTTCCTCCTCTGGCAGCTTGAATCTCTCAGGAATGTACTAGCAGGTGGGATGTGAGAACACTTTAAGGTCAAAGTTTCAAGGCCTAAGTCCCCCATATGTGAGCTGGATGACCCTGGGCAGATTACTTTACCTCTCTGAGCCTCTGAGCCATTTTCAAATGAAAATAAAATTACTTACCTTGCAGGGTTGCTGTGATTATTAAGTGAGGTAATTCATGTGCAAATGCTTTATCAATGGGAAAGCACTATGCACATTAGAAAGATTCGTGTTCAGGCTAACAGGCAGACGAATGTGCTCTTAAAAACCATGTTATACTTCTAAAATCAAATTCACTGTATGTTGGATTATTTCACCACCACTCCTCCCACTAGCTTGTTTACATCTGTGGGTACATTAAATATTCATTAAACATTTGGTATTCATTACATATTAAAGTTTGTGCCAGGCATTGATAGCAACTGGGATCTGGGAAGCTGGAATAAGGAGGTGAATGAGACACAATTCTAGTCCATTTGGGAGACAGACACCTGTACAGATACTCCAAATACGAGTGACCAAAGATTTATTTAATCGTATATGGGGGCTTCCCTGGTGGCTCAATTGGTAAAGAATCCGCCTGCAATGCGAGAGACCTGGGTTTGATCGCTAGGTTGGGAAGATCCCTGGAGAAGGGAATGGCTACGCACTCCAGTAATCCGGCCTGGATAGTGAGGATAGGATCAATTTTTCAATACCAAAGTGAACGATGAGTTACCATTTCTAGCTCAGCCAACCCAGAATTGCTATTCACAGTCTACAAGTGAAGGCTCAATGGCTCATCCTTTTCACCAGCCACAGACTCATGAAATATCAGACCTGTAAGGTTCCCTTGGCCATCATCTCAATACCCTCCAGCCCATTCCATAGTTGAGAAAACCCTGGATCCAAGAGGGGATTGGCTCAACCATGAGAACTAGAATCCAAGCCTCTTGATTCTCACCTCTATCTTGGCACTTGTTCAAACCACATGTGATAAAGAACAAGTTCTCCCCCCACCTCCTGTCACACACAAATTCTTTGGTAAAATATAATAAAAAGGATTTTCTAGAAAAAGAAAAGAACAGGCATACAAAATCCAAGCCCACATTTTTAATTAGTTTTAACAGATACAAAATCACCCTGTCATATTGCTAGAAACATTTCTTTTTTTCCCTTTTTTTAAAAGATTTTTTTGATGTGGACCATTTTTAAAGTCTGTATTGTATTTGTTACAATATAGCTTCTGTTTTGTTTTGGTGTTTTGGTTCCGAGGCATGTGGGATTTCAGTTCTTTGACTGGGATCGAACCCACACCCCCTGCATTGGAAGGCAAAGTCTTAACCACTGGAACTCCAAGGAGGTCCCTAAAAACTTTTCTAATTTGTTTATTCTCCATTTCTGTGACTACTTTGGCAGTGTGCACTAGATCTACTTCACAGCTTGCTTTCAGAAGGCAAGAATGAGACAGAATGTGAGACTCAGTCACCTCACTCCCCTCTCTCTCTGTTCCACCGCTTGAGCCAGTGCTGGAGCAGAGAAACAGCGTGGAATGAGGCAGAGACATCTGCTCCCTCATAACAAAAGCAGAGTTGGCGGGTAAACCATAATCCCTAAATCACCTCTGCCTAATGCACAAGGCTCTTGTCTGCCCTCACCCAGACCTGGTAACCCAGCGCAGATATTACCACCATTCCAAGCTGCACCAATGTCTTGAGCATCTTGGAAAGTCACCCACGCCCTGCAGAACCGCTCCCCCACCTTGCCCCCTAGGCTCCAACTTACTTGTAAGGGATTTGCTGCTGGAGTTTGGGGACCTGGAAAGCCCCTCCTTGTTCTCCAGGGTCAGCGAGAGGCCATAGTTCGTGTGGTGCTGGTGCTGGTGGTGGTGATGGTGGTGCCTTCCCGAAGCCTTGGCGGTGAACGGAGTGCCCCCGTTCTCCTCGAGGCCGAAAGGCAGCCGGTCCGAGCTGCTGAGCCCTGGGGAAGGGAGCGGGTAGCTGTGGAGGGTGTCAAAGTCAGGATTTAGAAAAGCAGAGAGTCTTGATACCCTTGTTTGTTCTTTAAATGATGTTCTCCAAGCATTGACAACCAAGAGAAATAGGTGTAACAAACAGTTCCACAGAGTTATCGCAGAACAGGACGCGACGGCAACAACAGCAACTCAAAGGAAAAGCAGAACATGGAAATTTGTATTTAATCAGAGATGATAACCCTTAAAAAATTCTTAAGTTTGAAATAAATCTCAATTAAAAAAAATACATCATCTAAATGGGAAGCATAAATCAAAAGCAATCATCAAATTAAAAAATAATTCATTAAACACCCTACCATAATAAGATCATGATACAAACTAGAAGCCTTGGAGTCACTTTCTCCTCCTCTCCATCAACCCCACCATGAAGAAAGCACCTGTTAAATGTTACTGCTACCTCTAATTCCAATTGCTCCACTTGGTGTTATTGCCATAAGGCTCTTGAAACAGATTCTCAAAGCTCTCCCAGCCTCTACTTCTTCTTTAGCCCATCTCTACAGAGCAGCAGTCAGAGAGCTGTTCTGCTTATGGTCTAGAGTGTGGCACTCCACCCTCCGGGAGCTTGAATACCTCTCTGCTGCTAGTGATTCTTAAGATGAAATCTGATGAGAGCTATGGATCTTCTCCGCAGAAAAAGGCACCCAGACACAACATTTCACACTCAATTTCAGGCTCTCTTTCACCCCTCCATGGACCAAGGCTCAGAGCTTGGTTTGCAAGAAAAAATCCAAATTCCTTTATGTATCACTCATGCCTGCCCCCCACTCCCCAACCAGTGATCTCATCCCATTCTCTTTGCAGCTCATCTTTGGCTATATTCTTCTCTATACCCCCAAGTTCTTCCCGTCCTGGGGCCTTTCACCTCTTTCTGTTCCCTGGAGTCGTCCCTCATCACCAAATTCAGCTAAAGCACCCCTTCCTCCAGGAAGACTTCCAGCCTTTAAGACCCAGATCAAAGGTCTCCTCACACCCCTAAGCAGAGCCAATCCCTTTTTCTGCTCATTCCCAGAGACCAGATTTTTGCTGCTTATTCCTTCACTCTGTCTTCAGGGAGCTCACACCCCAGGGTAGGAAACTGTCATTTAATCAGTTACAGTCACACTGGAATGAGCCGTGAAGGGAGTGTACAGGGGAAGGCAACCAGTTTCCTGGGGCTGGTAAAGGTGTTGGGCAAGGAATCATTAGGGAAGGGAGTCCACTGGGGGATATAGTCAAGTTTTGATGGACTTTCTTAAAACAGAATCTTTTTTTTTTTTTTTTACAGGAAACTATATTTCTTGTGTTTGCATGAGATTGATAACTCCCCTCAGGGTGGACCTATCAGAGCTCTCCCTCTTTCCAGGGACTTGCTCTGGAACATGATCCAATCAGGGACAATCAGATTTTCCAGGAGGTTTAACACATGGAAACAGAGAGAAAGGGTCTTTCTTCCTTTTTAAGAGTCAAATAAGGCTTTACTGTGACTTTTGTGGGCCCTAAGCCCTTTGGCCTTCATCTCGTCTCTAGAAAAAAAATTAAAAATTACATTTTATGACTGCATTTATATTATAAAACAAATATATTAATATCAGATATTAAACCATTTTCTTCAACCAAAAATTCATTTTTTTTCCTGACTTTAAAAGAAATGAAATCATTTCTGTGGGCCCCTAAAAGCATTGTGAGCCCAAGGCCCTGCACCTACTGTGCCTCATAGATAAGTCAGGTTTGGCTATGAGGATGATATAAGTTGAGGTTACTTATAATTATATTTCCTGGACACAAAGAAGTATCTGTGGGACGTGGTCAATGCACAGAGGGACACGAGATGAGCAGAGGTTAAAGCTAGATGAAAAGGGGGTGGGGGGAACCCTTACTGGTAGCATTTGAATCCCCGGTTCCAGCCATGCCTGAAGCTGGTCTACCACTGAACTTCTCAATTATAAGTCATATTTATTTATTTATGTTTGATGTAGTTAGATTTCTCCCATTTATAACCCATGTGCTCTAAATCAGTGATGGTGTGTTGTTTTCTTATTGTTTTTTGCTTATTTGTTTTGTGGAATGTCTTCTTAATGCCAAGGTGGAAATGGCTATTAGAATCCTAAGGAATAGTATGAGCAAAGGAATGACATTTGAAAAAGCGGAATGGCTAGAGCGGGAATGAGAAGTGGAAAAGGTTTAAGCAAAGGTGTGACATGATTAGAGTTCCATTTTAGAAAATTCACGTGGAGGGCTGTGTGGAGGACAGACACCCTGGAGACTATGATGGGCTAGATGAACTCGGTGGATGGAAGAGGGGGGCCCCTCTGGGCTATATCTGAAGAAGTGCAGGCGGGGTGTGCAGGCTAGGCGCGCGGGGCACAGGGGGAGGAGGTTCAGAGGAGGACTCTGCTGGAGATACAGGATGCTTTTCAGAAGTAAACTAGTCACTTTTTTTTTTTTTTTGTACTTTTTTTCTGCACTTTTTTGCCCCTATGTTGTTCCATGGGCTAGGTCTCTGGTTCCACCCTGGCTGCCTCCTAGAGATTTTGCTCAGGACAGTTCAACAGGGAAATAAATGTGTGTGTATCTAAGAATGTGTGGGTGTGTCTTTTCTGGGGTCACAGTCAGCCTCACCTCTCCAACCTGAAGCACAACCAAGGCTATTCACCCTCCTCGTGGAGGCAGCAGTGGCAGCAGAAAAAAAGGGCACTGAGTTGTCACTGAAATTTCTAGTGTCTCGTCTTAGTCCTGCCCAACCTTGTGCAGGAATCTTGGCCAGCTGCCCTGGGCCACAGTTTCCTTCTCTGCGACATGAAAGGGGTCAGATGATTTCTGGATGCATTTCCAGGCCAGAAAATCAGCCTTTACTCTCGCCCCCAACTCATTTACCCAGTACTTGCTCTGCCCCAAGCACTGGGTTACATAGTTTACACTGACCGTCCCATTTTATACATGTAGAGGCCCTGCTTAGTTCACAATGGGTGCTCCATAAATATTTGATAAAAGGAAGGAAGGGAAGGCAGGAGGGAGAGAAGGAAAGAAGCAGGGAGAGGGGGAGGAAGGATGAATGCAGTGGTGGAGCTGGGATGTGACAACAGGGTGTGAAGTGCAGAGCTCGTGGGCATTATTTTCCCGTGTCTCCAGGACGGTGAAAATAATATCTGTCTTAAGGAGGCACAGAGACTGGGAGCTCAGAACAGACAAAATGCCCTTTGGCTTGGAAGGCTTCACAACTTGAGGCTCACCTTCCACCCACCCTGTTAGTAGCACACTGCTGCCCACCTATTAAGGTCCGAATGGTCGAGGCAGCAAAAACAAACCAGAGAAACACTTAAAGCCAGAGAGACAGGCTGGGGGCATTGGCAGGACTTGAGAAGGGGAGAACACAGAGACGCGGAGGGGTCAGAAAACTGTGAATGTTTTAGCCTGGGGACCAGGAAAATGGCATGCTATTAACAGGAGAAAGGAGTTTGGGAGCGAGGACTACTTGGAGAAGAGAAACCATGATTTCATTTCAAATCGGTCACACTGAATGTGAGAATGAATCCCCAAGGAACAAGGTGCCCTACAGCAGAGATCTGGAGTACATTCAGGGCTGGAGGTTTGAGTAAGTTTTGAGTAAGAATTTCTGAGGAATGGTAAATAGATAAATAGATATCTCCCATGCTCACTCCAACCGACTCTCACTCTCCGCTTGGAATGTATGATGAAAAAGGACACTGAAGCTGCGCCCCGCTCAGGAGGAGGGAGTGCTGTGATTGATTAGTGATGTCTGCCATGGACTGGAAACAAGGCAGTAATATCATGTATCTTCTTGTCTTCTCAAGTTAAAAGCGTTTGTGTGTGTGTTTTATTTCTAAGAAACCCAGAGTGAAAAGTTAAACAGGGAAATCAATATATGTGCAGGGAGTGATAACGCGTATTTAATGTGACTTTCACTTTACAACAACTGCTGGGGAAGGCTGAGAAAGAGACAAATGGGAAGAGAAATAGATGAGGGTCAGAGAAGCAGCATGGGTCTCTCAGGGTCAGAGTTTCTAGAAGAGCAAAGATTCCTAAGCAGAAGTGGAATGAGTTGGGTGCTTTCTCAGCTCATTCACACTGAGGACCGCCCAGGAGACCCTAACTGATGGCACTGCGTGGGGTTGTGGGTCCTTTAAGGAAACCACTGCTGCTGGCCTCATGGACTGTTCCCTGCAGAACTCCAGGGGGTGATGGTCACATAAGCTATGATGTAATGGCACCCACTGCACCTGCCCTGTCCACAGAACCTCAATGGAGGCCATGCCCACCTAGCAGCACTCAGCAGCTCATGAGCCTCAGGGCCCAGAGGCTGAGATCCAAGACATGAGGCCAGCTCCATGCTCACTGTCAACAGAGACTGAGGTTCACCAGGTTTCTGGCATTCTGGAAAGGAGGTCACAAGTCCTGGTTTTCAGAGGGTGATGGAAGAGGTGCACGCTTGCATGAGCTGGCAGTTGAGAAGGATCTGGTGTGAGAGAAGGGGGCTTCTATGTGCCTAGCACACGCTAGGTGCTCTAATGGTTAACTTTGACAATTACCCTGCAAGGAAGCTGGTGTGGCCCCCTTTTACACTGGGACTTAATGAAGGGAAGTAACGTGCCCTGTTAGTAGATGTGAGTGAGAAGTTGTGTGGGCATGCGTGCTAACTCACTTCAGCCATGTCTGACTCTGTGCAACCCTATGGACTGTGGCCTGCCAGGCTCCTCTGTCCATGAGATTCTTCAGGCAAGAACACTGGAGTGGATTGCCATGCCCTCCTCCAGGGATCTTACCACTCCTGGGGATCAAAACCTGGTCTCCCGCATCTCCTGCATTGCAGGCGGACTTTACCACAGTGCCACCGGGGAAGCCCCTAACTGGATCTAATCTCTTCTCTTCCCTTCTCTCTGGAGAAGCCCCCTACTCTCATTTTGCTTCCAACTGTAGAGAAAACAGCATTCCTCCAGGGGCAGCCTGTGTCATATGGGATGTTCTTGACTGTATCAGCAGTGGACACAGCTCTGCAGATGCATGGTGGAGGGACCTTTACGGCCCTGCCTGATCCTGCCAGAGCTTCCCCACTCCCTGACTCTGGGATCCCAGCAGACCAAACAGATGGTACTCAATCAAAACGCATTGCATGCTGAAAAATGGGATAATTTTTCAGAGATTTATAAGTATAATATTGTAACATTATAATAATTATTATATTATTGTACCATTATTACACTAATTATTATAATAATTATAGTATTTAGTAAAATAATGGTATAAATGTTCAAAATAATCCTCCAGAATCCATTGCCAGAATTATGACCTGTGCAGGGCAAGGATTGGGGGAGGGTCTTGAGCTGAAACTTACAGGGCTTTCTCTCAGAAATAAGGCTGCGAATTTTCAAGTGCTCAGAGGAACCACTCACACACTCTATAGCTCAGTCAAGTTCTGGGTGATGTGGGCTTTTGCAAGCAGCTCTGAGGATCTAATCTTAGACGAAAAAGCATAGAATTGTAGAAACAGAACCGCTCAGATATCATCCAGGTGTGCTGCACTGTGCTTAGTCGCTCAGTCGTGTCTGCCTCTTTGAGACTCCATGGACTGCAGCCCACCAGGCTCCTCTGTCCATGGGGATTCTCCAGGCAAGAATACTGGAGTGGGTCACCATGCCCTCCTCCAGGGGATCTTCCCAAACCAGGGATCGAACCCAGGTCTCCAGCATTGCAGGCAGATTCTTTACCAACTGAGCCACCAGGGAAGCCCAGTTAGGTGGTTTAAGATGCTGGATGAATAGCGAAAGCACCAGAGGAAACCCCTTACACGGCTGCTAGGAATGCCAAATGACACGACTGCTTTGAAAATTAGCCTGGAAGATTCTCAGAGAGGTTAAACATTGAGTTACCATCTGACCCAGCAATTCCATTCCTAGTTATGTACCCAAGAAATGAAAATATGTCCGTACAAAGACTTGTACATAAACATTCATAGCAATACTATTCATAATAGCCAAAAGGTAGAAACAACCCAACCGTCTATCAACAGATGAACAGATAAATTCCATGTGATATATCTATATAATAGAATATGATTCAGTCATAAAATGGAATGAAATATCAATCCATGCTATGATATCTATGAACCTTGAAAATATTATGCTAAGTAACAGAAGCCAAACCCCAAAGGCCACATACTACATAATTGTTTATATGAAATGTCCAGAATAGGCAAATCCATACAGATAGAAAGTAGACTAGGACTGGGGAAGATGGGCATGTGGTCTCTTTTAGGAGAAATGAAAATGTTCTAAAATTAAATTGTAGTGACTGTACTGATTGTGAAAATGCTAAAACCACTGAATTGTACCATTTTTAAATTGGTGAATTGCATAGTATGTAATTTATATCTTAATAAAGCTGATTAAAAACATCAACCAAGGGATATTTTTAAAAAATCAATGTACAATCCTTACCCTGGCTAATTACATCATCTATCTCTAAATCCAATGTGCAGCCAGGGATAACAAACAATGCCCTAGTCCAATCTCCTCATTTCACATATGGGGAAATGGGGGCCTACTGGGGGGAGGGGGAGGTGACCAGGTCATACAGTGGGTAACTGGCTGAGCTTGGGACACCATCCAGGACTCCGACCTCTCTGCTAGCCAAGCATCCCAAGTGCTGCCCATCTGCTGCATCTTTCCATCTGCCTCGGCTTCTATTTAAGGCACCAAACGCACTCATCGGGAAAATCCCAAGACCTCCTCCGAACCTCACTGCCTGAGACATCTCCGTGCACACATCTTGTCTTCTCAATGATACGGCAGGAACAGAGAT
>NW_011494755.1:5720029-5781259 GCF_000754665.1 Bison bison bison
CAGAGATTGTCATCTCACATGTTTTCATGTCCTTTAGTGATGTTGAGAAAATTAGTTCTACATTTCAGGAAAAAAAAAAAGAGACCTCTCCCTCACAATAGCTACCTAAATCCTTTAAACTGGCTCCTTCCCAGGCTGGGTTGGGCACCTCTCCCCAGCTTATTCTTATCTTACCCTTCCTGACTCCTCTTAGAGCCATTCTCTGCTCTCCCCTGCCCGGCTCTGTTTCCAAGGAAATGCGTTTTCCAGTTTCCCTGCCCTCTGGTTTCTATGTAGGTTTGACCAATGGGAAGCACCAACAGAAACTGGAAGGTGGGAAAAGGAAATAAGCCAAGGTATTTCTCCCTCATTTCTCTCTACCTCTGAGGATGTTTTCAGCAGTAACACTCAGTCCCCTGGGGCTTCAGCTTGCACTAGACTGGCTTCCTGTGGCCCCAGCTCCTAGGCTTTGGAACACTGCCATCTCTCTTTGTCACTTTGTCTCCCCAGCTCTAGAAGTAATAAACAGGTTCTACTATTGTTCATTTCTGAGTTGCCTCACTGGTCACTTAAGCCACTTAGTTCTTCATCCCTGTGTAATCAACTCCCTGTATTAAATTCCCTCTGTAAGAAAAGCCTAGAGTTATTTCAGTTGTCCTGATTGCCCATGACTGATACACAATATCTTGTTCAGTTGCTCAGTCCTGTCTGACTCTTTGTGACGCTGTGGACTGCAACACACCAGGCTCCCCAGACCATACTCAAGGGAGGTCCCTTCCTTGAGTCTCTGTTTAATGGGCATAAAAGCAATGCCTGTCACTAGGTTATCAAGAGTGTCTAGTGAGGTGATGCCATTGGTCATTGAATTCAATGTGGAAACTGCCCTGTGCTTTGCAGATGGTTTCCAAAGACTGGTTTAACTTTGTTTCCCTCTAGTGGTTGGCACGGGCATTACAGTATAGCCGACTAAGATTTCAAGAGGCAACCACCTTACAGGGGATTTGTCATTGTTCAGTCAACTGCTCAGTAGTATCTGACTCTTTGTGACCCCATGGACTGCAGCACGCCAGGCTTCCCTGTCCTTCACCATCTCCTGAAGCTTGCTCAAACTCATGTCCATTGAGTTGGTGATGCCATCCAACCATCTCATCTTCTGTCATCCCCTTCTCCTGTCTTCAATCTTTTCCAGCATTAGGGTCTTTTCTAGTGAGTTGGCTCTTGGCATCAGGTGGCCAAAGTAGGGGAGCTTAAGATTCAGCATCAGTTCTTCTTATGAATATTCAGGACTGATTTTCTTTAGGATTGACTGTTTGGATCTCCTTGCAGTCCAAGAACTCTCAAACATCTTCTCCAACATCACAGTTCAAAAGCAACAGTTCTTCAGTGCTCAGACTTCTTTATGGTTCAACTCTCACGTCCATACATAACCACTGGAAAAACCATAGCTATGACTATACAGACCGTTGTTGGCAAACTAATGTCTCTGCTTTTTAATATTCTGTCTAGGTTTGTCATAGCTTTTCTTCCAAGGAGCAAGTGTCTTTTAATTTCATGACTGCAGTCACCATCTGCAGTAATTTTGGAGCCCGAGAAAATAAAAAATCTGTAACTGTTTCCGTTGTTTTCCCCTTTATTTGCCATGAAGTGACGGGACCGGATGGCATGATCTTAGGTTTTTGAATGCTCAGTTTTAAGCCAGTTTTTTTCACTCTCCTCTTTCACCTTCAAGAGGCTCTTTAGTTTCTCTTCACTTCTGCCATAAGGCAGATAAGACACAATATCTATCCGTGTCTATTTCTGGATTCTTCATATTTTTATTGATCTATTTGTGTATTGCTAAACCAGCGCCAGACTGTCTTTTTAAAATACATTTTTATAGTTTTATTTATTTTTGGCTGTGCTGGGTCTTTGTTGCTGTGTGGGCTTTTCTCTAACTGTGGTGAGTAGGGGCCACTCTTCATTGCAGTGCATGGATTCTCTTTGCAGGGGCCTCACTTGTTGCAGAGCACAGGCTCTATAGTTGTGGCACAGGGGCTAAGTTGCTCCATGGCATGTGGGATCTTCCCAGACCAGGGATCAAACTCGATTCTCTTGCACTGGCAGACAGATTCTTTACCACTGAGGCAACGGGGAGGCCCAGCAAACTGTCTTAATTCCTTTTGTTTTAATATTTGAGTCTTAAATATCTGACGGGACAAGTCCTGTTTCCTTTCTCCCATCGTTTTTCTTTTTGTCTCGGCTATCCTCATGCATTCACTCTTCCAGATTACAATTCAAGTTACTACCAAAAAAAAAAAAAATCCCACTGGGATTATGACTTGAAGCATTAAATATAATTGATTTGGGAGAATGAATTCACAAGGTATTTCTTAGCATTTATTCAGATCCTCTTAAATGTTCTTCAGTCAGAATTTAAACTTTTTCTGTAACAGTATGGAACATATCTTACTAACTTTATTCCTAGCTATATATCAGTTCTGTCACAGTTGGAAATGGGATCTCATTATTACATTTCTTCTTTTTTTTTTTTTTATGCTACTAGATATATAAAACTACTAACTTTAGGCTATTTCTGCCTCTGGTCACTTTGCTGGACTCATTAATTGGAATTCACTTGTATTTTAGGGATAATCACATGACTTTTGTTTTTGCCTTTCCAGTATTTATTCTTTATTTATTTCTAATTGGAGGATAATTATTTTCCAATACTGTGTTGGTTTCTGCCATACACTAACATGAGTCAGCCACAGGTATACGTATATCCCTGCCCTATGAACGTCCCTCCCACCTCCCATTTCCCACCACATCCCACCCCAGCATTTATCTTTATTTTGCTTTCCTGGCGTATTGCATTGGTAAGGCCTCCTGAATGATACTGAATATTAGCAGCCATCTTTGTCTTATTTCTAAAATCGGTAGATTATCTCATGTTTCAATATTAAATGTTGATTTGTGACAAATTGTAAACTAGGTTAGAGACAGTCCTTCTACTCGTAGCCTACTAAGAATCTTGAAAGATTAGTATGACTTATCTGAGCGAATCCACTCTGTTCCTAAGTGAACACTACTTTAAAGAGCTTTAAAAAAAATCTGTTCTCAAACTCGCTTTGATTTTACCATCAAACTTATCACTCCAGGTTTTAGAATTTAGTTTTCAAGAATCTGTATGATATTTCCCTGTCTATTCTTCTGGCATTTCCCCAAGACCCTACAGTTTTTCAAAGAGTACTGGTAGGTTCAGCAATGACATATTCAAATTTTCTTCAAGGCCTTTTTTTTTTTTCCCTGAACCTGAAGACTTTAACTGTAAAGCTTTAACTTTAAAAAAGACTTTAACTGTAAAGTATTTCCTGACTACTCTGTCTTATCTTCAACTTCAATTTCATCCTCTTGGTTCTTTTTACCTTCTGTAGTTAGTATACTGACTAGCTTCCTTGTCAAAAGAGAAAAGCAAAACAGAAGTTGAGCAGCTCTTCTGTCCTGTTAATTCCATATACCATCCTCAAGATGGCTCTGCTATTAGTTTATTGCTCCAACCAAAGCGTGCATCTATAGAGGTCCTTTTAAAAAAGGTCTCATCCGTTGTTTTTATATGTTCTACCTTCTTCTCCTACCTTTGCCACCTGATGCGAAGAACTGACTCACTGGAAAAGACCCTGGTGCTGGGAAAGATTGAAGGGAGGAGGATAAAGGGACGACAGAGGATGAGATGGTTGTATGGCATCACCGACTCAATGGACATGAGTTTGAGCAAACTCTGGGAATTGGTGATACACAGGGAGGCCTGGCATGCTGCAGTTCATGGGGTCTCAAAGAGTCGGACATGACTGAGCTGAACTGACTTTCTTCTCTTTAATACACTGTTTTAAACTGTGGGTTCTGAATGCCTTCCTCTTTCAGATTACCTGGTATTTTCAGTTTTTACATTTTCAGAATGTAAAAATATTCCCTCTTAGATCTACCCTCTGTTTGATATTTTTGAAATCTAATCTTCTACAGATTAGAATACATGGGGGATTACACCCTGAATTCCACTCATTTCATATTATTGATTCTAAGACACCAGGATCATTTTCTTCCGAGGGTCTTGTCACCCACACATTCCAACTCAGTCTTCCTCGCTGACCCAGCATTAACAACACAACACCAGCAGTATTTCTTCTACCTTCCAAACAACCAAATCATCAGCCAGAAAGGCCAAGGCCTCAACGGATGCTCCGCTTGCAACTGAATGCCAGTGTCTGGATGGCCAAGAAGTTCCCCAAGGTGATAGGCCAGCATGCAGTCTCCTGGGAGAGCACAATGACATTCTCCATCCAAGGCCCTCTGGTGCCTCCTCTGGGCTGCTCAGTTCACCCTTAGGTGCTGCCTGTAATCAGCTGCTCTTTTACCTACGCTGGCTCATGTCTTGACCTCATAGCAGGGTTCCCAGAGGCAAGAACGGCTTCTCGGTAGTCTACACAGCAGCACATCAGTTCTCTAAACACCTTCCAGAGGAGCCTGCTTGGGTCAAACTGGCACCTGTTTTACTTTTAGCCTAAGTGGGGGCAACTCCATGTTCCTAATCAGAACTAAAGCATTAGGGTGAAGTGAAAGTTGCTCAGTCATGTCCGACTCTTTGCAACGCCATGGACTATACAGTCCATGGAATTCTCCAGGCCAGAATACTGGAGTGGGTAGTCTTTCCCTTCTCCGGGGAATCTTCCCAACCCAGGGATTGAACCCAGGTCTCCCGCATTGTAGGTGGATTCCTTACCAGCTGAACCACAAGGGAAGCCCAAGCATTGGGGAGATGCTGACAAATATCTCAGTAGAACATCCCAATTAATAGGCTTCAGAAGGTTGCAAGTAGGTTAAACCATTTGTTCTCTTGGTTGTTGGAGCAAGTGAACAGGACTGGGGGAGCCTAGAGACTCAAGCAGCCTAGGGACTCAAGCAGCCTAGAGACTCAAGCAGCCTAGGGACTCAAGCAGCCTTGTCTGCTTACTCCAGTGTGTTCTGTGTGCTGTGTTTAGTCACTCCGTTGTATCTGACTCTTTGTGACCCCATGGACTATAGCCTGCCAGGCTCCTCTGTCGATGGGGATTCTCCAGGCAAGAATACTGGAGTGGGTTGCCATGCCCTCCCTTCTCCAGGAGATCTTCCCAACCCAGGGATCCAACTCAGGTCTCTGCATCGCAGGGGGATTCTTTACCATCTAAGTCACCAGGGAAGCCCAAGAACACTGGAGTAGGTAGCCTATCTTTTCTCCAGGGGATCTTCCTGTCCCAGGAATCGAACTAGGGTCTCCTGCATTGCAGGCGGATTCTTTACCAGCTGAGCTAGCAGGGAAGCCACCACCCCCCGCCCCACCCAGTGTGCTATACAACAACACAGTTTCTATGGGTGCCAAGGACAAGAAAAGGCTGGGAAGCACCATTTCTGGTCCATAATTCAGTCCATTAGCCTGGAATCGTGGCTCGTGATTGGGACTCTCCTAGCAGAATCCACTCAAGTACCATGACATCATAGCAGATGGTGTCAGCCAGAATCCTGCCTCCTGACTGTGCATTAATCATGATCTCTAAATACCCTTGGGGGAGAGGCAGGGAAGCACTCACCTTCTGAATGCCCTGCACTGTGCCATCTATTAATTTACTTAATCTTTCAACATTTGAATAAGGAACAATTATTATTATCCTTATTTTACAGATTAGGAAACAGGACCAGAGAGACTAATTAACTCTCCCAAAGAGACACAGCTAGTAAATGGCAGAGCTGGGATCTGAACCCAGACGATGACTGTAGAGCCCTGTGTGCTCCTCAGTGCTAGGAGACTGTGGATCCCTGGGGATGAGGAAAGCTGCAGTACTGTGACGTTAAAAGGATGCTAATTGGCACTTAGCTTTGGCTGTGCTGCCCTTTAGCTGTGGCCTTAGGTAACTCATTTCACCTCTCCGAGCCCCAGATGCTGCATTTTTGGACAAAGATTTATTAAGCATTTATATGTTAGGAACTCAGTTTAATGAAATAATTTGATCTCTGCCACGTCTGGCTGAGATAGGAGAAGGTGCATTTACCCATCACGGTTTCCAGGACATCTGTCACTTATTTCCATTTTAATTTAGCAGAAACTAAACAGAGTAGGCCTTACACCAACACACTGTTGCAAGTTCTTTTTGATTTAGTGCAAGCATACCACTTGGTGGTAAGAGTATAGTTGAAAACCATACCTTTCTCGTACGGTTTCAGAAGGAAACCATACCTACGTCTTAGAAATGTGACACGTTACAAATATTAGGTCTATTAATTAGGGATGATTTCCCACAGTAACTTAGTGGTTATATTTTTTAAAAAGCGACCAGAGAGAAACAATGCCACCACCTCATTTTTCTCTTGTTTGAAAAGGTCAAAATCACTTTTTTGGGTTTTTTTGCATGGTTTAATCTTTTATATGAGCTACTAATTGGCAGGAAAAAATTTTCCCCAATTTGTAAATATTTCAAGACATTTTCCAGGCAATCAACTTAGAACTGTCTAATGAGTGTTAACACAGGTGGTATCTGAATCCATAGACTGAACGCTCTTGTTTTCAATAGTTGATTAAATGCATGTGTGGTCAATTGCTCGGTTGTGTCCAACTCTTTGTGACTCCATGGACTGCAGGCCACCAGGCTCCTCTGTCCACAGGATTTCCTAGGCAAGAACAGTGGGGTGGGTTGCCATTTCCTCCACCAAGGGATCCTCCCAACTCAGGGAGTGAACCCACGTCTTCTGCACTGCAGGCTCGTTCTCTACCACTGAGCCACCAAAGAAGCCCAGTTTATTAGATGCCTGGTGCCAAAGACACCTGGTGCCAAATTCTCAAAAGCAATTCCCAGTGCCTATACAGTACCTGGCACAGGGAGGCAGCAGACCAAATATCTGTTGGATGGATGGTATAGTGCATTAAACTGGACTCTCCCTCGGTAACTTATCAAGTGTCCATTCATAACAGCTGCCTTTACTCTAGTCATGAATTCCCCAGTTGTCCCTAATGTTACATATGATCTCAGCAAAACTGCAGAGAAAAACATTACACATCTTAAGGAATGATGAGGTTTGTTTGGTGGTAACTGGGTCTCCGTCCCACGTAAGCTACAGCAGGATATGTTTCCATGTGTCAGTCTGGAGTTTTCCTTTGGTGACTCTGCTGTCCATTGGTTTCAATGAATGACTGTAAGCAAGTCAAACATCTGCCAGAAAATCCATTTTATCCTGATGTCATGCTTGCTCAGTTTTACGAAGCCTTAATCTAATTGTTTGTGTGGGAGGCTGTGAGGAAGGGCTCTATAACTTTTGTGGGGAGATCTAGGACTTTAGCAGTTACAGATGAATTTCAGGATCTGGGTCCAAAGAATAAATATTTCATGAGTTCACTTTTGCACAGAAGCTCATGACTAAGAGCATATTCAACCTCTTTCCTGTCTGAAGAAAAAAATACTGACATAATTATTGTTGTTTTCCTCTAGAGAGTTCACTTTTAATAAATCCAACAGTGCTTTCCCTCCTTGCTTTCTTACAGATTCTCTTTTTGCCTCTCATGTCTGCATTTCAGTGCCTGCTGCTGCTGCTGCTAAGTCGCTTTAGTTGTGTCCGACTCTGTGCAACCCCACAGACGGCAGCCCACCAGGCTCCCCCGTCCCTGGATTCTCCAGGCAAGAACACTGGAGTGGGTTGCCATTTCCTTCTCCAATGCATGAAAGTGAAAAGTGAAAGGGAAGTCACTCAGTTGTGTCCGACCCTCAGCGACCCCATGGACTGCAGCCCACCAGGCTCCTCTGTCCATGGGATTTTCCAGGCAAGAGTACTGGAGTGGGGTGCCATTGCCTTCTCCGATTTCAGTGCCTACTCTTAGCCTTAAAAGCATATTCTTCTTTCTTCCCCCTTTTCTTTAGATATGTATGTATGTGCTCAGTTGTTTAGCTGTCTCCAACTCTTTGTGGCCCCAGGCTCCTCTGTCCATGGAATTTTCCAGGCAACTATACTGGAGTAGGGAGCCATTTCCTACTCCAGGGGATCTTCCCAACCTAAGAACTGAACCCGAGTCTCTTGCATCTCCTGCACTGGCAGGAGGATTCTTTACCACTACAGCCACCTGGGAAGCCCTTCTTCAGGCAGGGAACAGCATTAACAGACTTGCCCCCAGCCACTGCTTCAAATGCATCCCCAATAGCATCGCACGAGAGCCCTCAAGGAACAGTTAAGACAAATAATTGTTGCCATGAAAGCACAACTGCCAGGGTATAAATTAATGTCTAAAGAGCCCGTCCTTGAACTTATGGTTGCTGGGAGGAAGGATGGGGTTCCAGAAGGGATAGTTAAGGAGTTTGGCATGGACATGTACACACCACTATATTTAAAATGGATAACCAGCAAGGACCTGCTGTATAGCACATGCAACTGCTCAGTGTTATGTGGCAGCCTGGATGGGAGGACAGTTTGGGGAAGATTGGATTCATGTTTATGTATTAGTGCCTAGGCTGTTCACCTACCTGAAACTGTCACGATGCTATTAATTGGTTATACCTCAATACAAACTAAAGTGTTTGTTTTTTTTTAGAAGAGTCTGTTCTTTATCAGCCTCTGTAGTCTGAAAGAGCTATGGCAGATTCAGGCATGAGCTGCAAGGGTTATTTTTCTATTCAACAGACACCATCCAATATACCCAAATGAATGAAATTATTCATTCCAGAAAGAAGTTCAGGTTAGATGAATAATCTGTTCAGGGCCGGTTTTAGACACTCTAATTGCACAAGACCTAGTGTGAGCAGGAGCTGAACGCTGGGTATGAGGTTCTGAGGGGATACAGAAGGGGATTCATTTGTTTTGGTTTTCATTTGTGCTTAAAAAAAAAATCTCAAATGGTCTTCTCTCTGTCCTTCAATTCTTGGAGGTTAACCTCTGAAGCCATATACTGGGCCAAATTTTAAGGGCTTTCAAAATTGCCTTTAATATAGTCACAGCATCCCTACCCAGCCATGAATGCAGCTGGTGGAATTGTCAGCATAGCAACACCTTTTTGCTTTTGAGGTCTCAGCTGTAGAAAGAGGATGTGTAAACCATTCACTATTCAGTAGGGGATGATGAGGGAGATTTCTGCAGGTTTCTTCTAACATGAGCCTACGGGGATGTTCCTATAATTATTCTACATCTTTTAAGTGGATTGCCTAGGCTATAGCAGTTTTGGTATTTTAAATTCTGCAGTCTTCCCCCTAGTCAAACCACTAGTGAGTCTTGGAATGTGGCTGTGATTTCAGAATGCATGGATTAGAATTTTAATTGTAATTAAATGTAAATCTGTCCTTCCCTGATCAAATGCACCAGGGAAATTCACAATGTCTGAGTAGAAAGTTCTTAACTCCCAAACAGGAAACGGAATGTGGATATCAGAAATCAATTCCTTTATCCTGGATATTTTTAGGCTGCCCCTTTTCCTTTTTCAAATCTCCGGGGCATGAGGTATCATGCTGATTGTTACTTGAACTTCTCAAAAAATGCTTTTACAGACTATCTGGTAAAGATCAACTCTTCTCAGCCTTCCCTGTCTTCACTATTAAGAAGGCTAAGATGATGGGTTTTAGTTCATGCATCTGATCTTTACTAAAGAGTAGGACCCTAGATTAAGGGCTCCAGATGTTTTCACAGTAAACAAGGAACAAATGGCATTCAAAACGAGGAAAAGCTACGCAACTTAACCTCTAGAGGAATGCAACTGAAACAGAAATTCTGATTTTTAGACTAATCAGACTAATAAGACTTTAAAAGTTAGCAAAAGCTAGGAGCATGCTTCCTATGGGATCACAGAGGCCCTGACAGATTGCTATTGTGTGTGCAGAGGGGAGAGGTGTAATCAGATAGAACATCTCTGCAAGGAAATTTTATTAGGCAATATCCAAATTAAATGCGCACGTTCCTTTTGGCCCAGCATCTCCACTTTAAGGAATTTATTCTTCAGATGGATTTGCTCAAGTGCACAAAGCATACAAGTTGTCATTTCAGAGATTCAAGGCAACCTAAATGTCCATCAATACTAATTAGCTAAATAAATATGTGCTTGTTTATACACAGAATAGCTCTAGATTGATAAGAAATGCTGACAGTAGTTGCCGCTGGGGAGAACTAAGGAATAAAATGGTGGAAAGGAAAAGTAACTCTTATGGATATTTTTGAATTTTTACCACTCTCTGTATTACTTACTAAAAAAAAGTTGAAAGGCACAGCAGTTCCCTTTATTACTAACTTTCTACTTTGTCTCCAAATAGTTAAAAGCATCCTCTGCTTTGTGGAAGGTGAAATCCCAGGTTGGGACAGGTTGGAACTGAATGGGAACTCTGTTTCAGTTCTCTCAACTTGAGTCCAAAATGTCCCAGCAGAAAGGATTCTCCACCAATTCCTTCTCACCAATTCTTCAGACCAAGTCTTGCAGACTGGAAAGCATTGCCCACATTTCCCCTGAACGGTTACTTTCCCATATTCTCAGGCAGAAATATCATTTCTATTTCCTTTTATCCCCTCTCAAAAGATTCCCATGCTGTTTCTGCTCTTCACTTGTTAGAGTTTCAGAGCCATGTCTTTACCTATTGTGTGAACCTTCTTCCATTTGATCTTTCCTTTGGAACCAAGCACCCCTTTCTGTTGCTAAACTTAGACCACACATCTTAATCCATCAACCTAGGAGATAGACCATTCCTTGAGCTAGACTTTCAGTCTCCTTGTCCTACTTCTTATCCCATGGACGGCTAAGGCCTTAAATCTCAAACTGCTAAAAATTGCTACCAGATAGCATCGAACATACCAGCTAGCACCAAACAAAGCGTCTTCCACACACAGTGCCATTTAATTCTCGTAATGGGGAGAGACTGTTCAATTCCATTTGGGATGAGGAAAATGAGGCATAGAGAAGATCTGAAACTGGCGAAAGGACACGTGACAGGTTAGGGGGCAAAGATGAGTCCACGTTTCACCTACCCTGCGACTGCAGGACTCTTGCCCCAACAAAACCACCACTCCACATCGGATGGTGTAGTCTTTCTCTCATCAGCCTGCAACTTCCTGCCATTTTACTTCTGCAAACTTCCCCGTTACCCTACCACATGGTCCTCAGACCAGGGGTGTGCGATGCCCTCTTAAGTGGTTGGAATTCACTAGGCTCCTGCTTCAGCAGGAGGGCCCAACAAGGACCTAAGTCTTGGCTTGATAGATTCAGGGGGAGGAAGGTCATGATGAAATAAAAGCCATATAAAGAACCACTAGAATTCTCACATTCTTCTGCTTCACACTGAGCTTAAGGAAATGCAAAACTATGCCAAGAGGTCAGATGAAGCAGCTGCTTATGATGCATCCATCCATTTACTTTTGAACATTATGCCTCTTAAAAAAAAAAGTCAGCCTCTAATTAGTTAAAATTGAGACACTAAAACAAAGGCAAACAAAGCCAGATAAGAAGCTGTGCTTACCTGCCCACCTCAAACTGTCCTGCAGTGGCCATTAAAAGGATGGTTCTTAGGCCTCATCCCAACCACCTAGAGCCTCATCATCTCTATTTTTAACACACTGTTCAAGCAATTATTTGGCTTCCTAATTTTTTTTTTTTTGGAGGGGGGCAGGGCTTTCTGCAGAACTGTTGAGAATTTCTTTAGTGGAGTCTTAGCTGAATGTCAATTTCACCTCTATTTCACCTTTTATATACTCTTGAGATATCTTAAAATGCAATGCCTTTCTATAAAAGGACAATATGAAGGATCTTTGTGGGGATGGAAATGTTCTGCATCTTGACTGTATCAATGTCAATATCCAGGTATGATACTGTACTACAGTTTTGCAGGAGGTTACCACTGGAGGAAACTGTGTAAAGGATAAATCAGATTGATATTATTTTTTTACAACTGCATGTGAATATACAATCATCTCAAAAATAAAAATTTACTTTAAAAAGTGAAAAAGAAATGTGCCGCCTTTCATGTGCAAAGAGGGGACTTTCCTTCATTTAGCGGCAATTTGCTTTTCCTCTATCTCTGCCCTCCTTATACCTTGCCTAGGAATTTGTTGCCTCTGGTAGCAAAATGCTGCAAGCAGATCATCCTAGGCCTATTTAGGGTTATTTACCTGGTACTTTGGGAAGATTCAGTCAGGCAGGGAATTGACTTACAGCCAAGTTTAGGAAATATTGATCAAAAGGGATCGATACGGCTGCTCGGGGAGCTCTTTGATGAGATCGGATCTTAAAAGACTAGTTAAAAGCTACAGAGTCAACGGCAACAAGAAGGATCTATCATTAGCTGAGTTCAGAGTAGGACCCAGGAGGCTCGAGTCACTGACCTGGAAGGATGGTGGGATATTAAGAGGCAGGAAAAACAAAGGACTCGTGCACTGTCCTTTTTCCTTTCTCTTTGTTGTTAAAGAGAACCACTTTCAGTGGAAGTGGTAGACCAAGAGATGAAACAGGCAAGCAGGTTTTGAAGGCCAAGGTAATTACCTGTCATGATTGCAAGACTTTCCGTCCACACGAATTACATCAATCTGATGACACTGTCAATTCACTGTTATATCTTCTGAGAGATCACAGAAAAACAATGGATATTTACAAGGTCAGTAAGTAACTGAGTTTCAAAAACGCAAAAAGCTAATCCCTTTAGTTCATGGAATTCTGAGTACGGTTTTGCCAGCAGATAGTATTCCAAAAGAAATGACTAATTTGTGAGCTCTCAGGAAGGAAGAAGGGGATCATCTCAAATGAGTGATTCAATATGAAAATAACTCTCAATCTCTGCTCCTTTGAAAAGGGTGCTGTTGGTGCATGAATGCCTGAATGGAAGGGTGACTAGGCTGCAAGAGAAAGGGTGGGGGGATGGACAAGGTATGGAGGAGGGTTATTAGCTCACTGGTGATGGTGATGAACAAGGTTACAGACAACTGGTGTGGAGGAGGGACAGACAGACAGACACTACACTGCTGCTGGTGGGGGGTGACATCTTAGTAGTTCTGGATTTCGGTGTCGTGACTCTTCAACATCATCTAATAAGTCCCCTGTAGATGTGGATCAACAGGGTCCCAAGTGGTGGAATAGTTAGCAGTGAAAGGCCTTAAAGTACAGATGGGCAGACAGACTTTGGGGTCAGAATTGAGTGACCACCTCTCAGTTGTGTGACCACTGGCAAGTTGCTTGGTTAGACCTAAGCCTGAGCTTCCCCATGTGAGAAAAGAGTATCACAGAGCAGTCAGGAAGATCAAATGACGTGACATATGCAGAGTTTGAAGCACACACCTGGCTACTAGCCTCTGTATGTTTCTGGGGATCAGTGTCCACCTACCAGAGTTTCCAATATCACACGGCTAGACCGTCCTCTGTCCCACTCAACATTATAGCAATGCCTCCAATGAGAACACCATAGGTACACTGAATAATATTCATGGGAGGCAGATGAATCCAGAAGATACATGGTGGTCAAAGTCCTGTTCAAGGGACGATGCTCCCAGCTGGGTACGGTTGTTCAGATTTTTTCAGACCAGCTCAGAAGTGATGGATTCTTGCCTGTCATCTGGTGAGATGTTTCCTTTAGAATGAATGTAACATAATTCATCTCCTGAACAGACATTCATTGAGCACTTGCTATTCATCAGGCATCAGGGAACAAAGGAGAGTGTGACACAAAGCTTAGACCTAAGGAATGTACCACCTCCAAGATGAGATGAATAAGAGAGGCATAAAACAGTGAGTATATCATTGACATACTTGGAGCCGGGGGAAGTAGTAGAACAGAGCACAGCACCTAGCTCAACTGCAGAGCTGGGTGGGGGCAGTCAGAGTCCCTGGGAGAAGACAGCGATCATGAGCAGAGGCTTAAGGGATGAGCAGGAGTTGGGCAAAGAGGATGGGAGTGACAGCATCCTCAGCAGAAGGAACAGCATTTGCAAAGGCACAGATGGGAGTAACAGCAGGGTATGGTGAATGCCAGGAACTGCAAGCAGTTTGGTGTTGTAGGAGTTTAAACAGGAGGGTGAGAAATGGGGGGAAATACCCTAGTTGGAGCAACAGGACAGGAACAGATAGCGGGGGAATTCCAGAGCAGGCCTTGGACTTCATCCTATGGGTGATGGAGAACCCTGGCAGATATCAAGCCTTGCAAGGATGCAATCAGATGGCGTTTTAGAAAGACCACTCCAGTGGTTGTGAGGAGGATGAGCTTGTCAGGTGAGAGGAGTCAGGGAGATCAGGAAAAGGGTACCTCTCAGCCAGAAAGAAGATGCTGCTACAGACCACTGTTGATAGAGAGGAAATGTGGATTGACAGACAGATGCTAAGAAGGCAAGCTGAACAGACCTGGGGACTGCCTGGACACACAGGGCAAAAGGGAGAAGAGTTGTATATGACATAAATTCTTATCCTGGGTAGGAAGAAGAGAGTCCAGGTGAAGTTACTTTTTTTTTTTCCAGTAAAATAGGATGACTTTAATTTTGACATGTGATGCTTGATATGTACAAGGATATACAGGTTGAAATGTCAGTATAAAAACTCACAAGAGTTGTCTGCATTACAGAGAATAGCTTCAGAGTCAACAGCACTTATAAAATCTTAACAAGATGAGAAGAGCGGGTAGACTGATAAGTGAGAAAAGCAGCGGGCAGAGGAAGAACCCCTGGAAAACACCAATCTTTCACAGGCAGACAGGCACAGAGGCTGGTACAAAGAAGAAAAAGTACAAGGGCTAGAGTCAGAAATCCCAGAAATCAAGGGACTAGCTTCAAGAAGCTGGGAATGAGTGATTACCGTTGTCAGATGTAGTAGAGAAAGGTCTGCGAAGTTGAAGGATAAAAAGCACACACTTCCTTTAACAATTAGGAGGTCGTGTATGTATACTGGTTAGACCTCTTGGTTGCAAACAACTGAATCCACTCAAGTTACTTTAGGCAGAAAGGTATTTATTAGAGATTATCAGACAAGCATACACAATCTCCAGGAGGTCACAGACACAAGTGTGGAGGTCTCTGCCCGGATGAGCAGCTGCCAAGGCAAACACCCACCCTCACCGTAGGACTGTTACAATGGAAACCCCCTGCCGTCTGGGACCAGGTCATAGAAGCCCTCACCAGAGCTGCCCTGGATGAAGAAACACCTCGGCTACTGTGCCTACAAGTCATGCCACTCTTCCTAAGAGCAGTCTCATTCTAGGATGAGCTTGCTCCACACCACCTAACTTCAATGTTCACGTCAGACTTCCAAAGTCCCATCACCTACCTCATCCACAAACGATACCTCTGTGCAGTGTCAAATGAAGATGGTGTCCAAAAAAAAAGAAGCAAGAATAGTCTTTATTGCTCAGAAACACAACTGGAAAAAGGTATCAATAAAATAAAAAGATTCAGAACACAATTACTTGTATGCAGCACAAACACTGAGGATCAAAAGGTCTGCTAAAGGAAACACGCGTAAACAAGGGCCTCGGGAGAGTTTACAGATGATGGGCTTGACCAGGCCGAGCCTGCAGTTGATTCTCTCCTTCTGGATAGACTTTCGTGGTAACCCCTCCAAAAAAGGTCAGATTTCGGCAATAAACTATCTCAAAGGATGGCAACACATCTTTAAAAAAAAAAGGCTTGAGAGGGCCAAATTACCGTTACATATATGAAAATGGCACAAGAAATGACTTCACAAAAATACTAAGAAAGGGTCTCGAGCCTACCTATCAAGAGGGAAAAAATGACTTACTTGGGAGCTTGGAATGGGGGGGAAATAAATATTTGGGTACAAGTTTTATTCTAAAAGACAACATACTGATTTCTGGTTCTACAAAAAGACTGTAGCAACACCCTCCTGTCCTCTTGCCCAGATGCTTTGGCACAACGTCATTAAAATTTTATATGCTTTAATTTGAGCCATCAATGGGTCTCAGATGCATGTTGCCTTATATACATATATATATATATTTTAAGCTTATTTATTTTAGCTTTTGGCCATGCCTCGAGGCAATGCAAGATCTTAGTTTCTCAACCAGGGATTGAACCCATGCCCCCTGCAATGGAAGCGTGGTGTCTTAACTGCTGGACTGCCAGGGAAGTCCCTGTAGGTTGCTTCTTAAGAAGTCTAGGATAAAAACCAACCCTTAAACTCTGCATATTCTGACAGTGTGTGTTCATAATTATGTCTTCTGAAATCATGCAAGTTAGCAGCACCGATCATTAAGACATTAAAAAATTATTTTTGTACTTGAGCAGTAACTTCTATAAAGACAAATGCTATGCGATTTATGATTAATAAAACTGCTAAAATTCAAAGTGGCTAAACTGCTTTAAGATAGGAAATTCAAAATCTCCCTGTGTTTATATAACCTCTAACATGTTACATACTTTATTTAGCTTCTGAAAGAGGTAATCCTCTGTTAGAGAAAGTCTGACTGTTATATGCTCAGCCTAAACATATTAAATGTTGACAAATCACAGAATTTTAGAGCTAGAGAAGACCTTGTGCTCATTTAGTCCAACCTGCTCTTTTTGGGCAGGGAAAACGAGGCCAACAGAGGGAAAATGGTTTGTCCAAGATCACACAGTGACAGCAGCTGGGCCCCAGTGACCCCAATCCCCACCACGGTACTACATGATACTCTCTCTACAGAGCAATCTTCCCAAGTTTTCCTGGGTTTATTTGGTCCCATTCATTAAATAACAAAGAAACATAAGGTACACGGCAATACAATAAACACAGACTTATACTCCAATTTTAAAATCAGAATATCAAAACGATTCCTGAGCCTTTAACTACCTTCATTTTATTGAGAATGCAGTCCACAGTGAGTTATGACTACCTATCGTGGTTACGTGCAAATATTTACACGGACACTGAAAACACCATTCAGAACTATTCCTTGGAGACACTGCTACAAACACGTCCATGTGATGCAAGGCACTTTCCATGGGATGGAATGAAACTATGATGGTGAATGGAAGTAAGACGCTTCAGTCTCTCAAAGCGCAGTCATGACTTTATCTCGATACATCATACTTTGCTTTCCTCCTAAGTTCTTCTGGTTCTGGTCGTGGACATAATCGAAATGGCTGTCATCTCCACTGGCTGACGCTTTCCAGTGCGGCCTGTCATCCTGAAAGGATGGCCTGTTTTGTTTGCAGAGGGAGCAGTTAGTGGCGGGGGGATGGAAGACAATCAGAGAATTGAGCGAAGCAACATAAGCACAAAGGAAACGGGCAGGGGAAACCATGAACTACATGAATGCAGATGGTTTTCAGAAGAAATGCACAGATTCTCTACTTTCAAGTGTTTTTTTTAAGTTCAGACGGTCTGGTCCTCTATCAACTTCCAAGCTGAGAACAGCGCTGCCTGTGGCTGGGCCATCATCCCTCCAAGGGTGCCTAAGGATCTAGTCAGTCTGGGAAAAGCTAGGTGATGGTGAAAAAGGTTCCTTTTCTATGGGGATTCTCAGAGCTGTTGCCATGGGAACATACACCGTGAATGCCTTATGCAGCCTCTTCTAAAAGTGCTGGACCAAACATCATTCTCTTTTCAGGGAGAGTCTGATAAAATACCATATGCTGGGTCCCACCCTCAGAGATTCTGATGCCGGAGGTCTGGGGTGGGGCTGGAACTCTGCATGGTCAAGCTCCCGGGTGGCACAGATGCTGCTGGGCATCAGGGCCACCTGCGAGCTGCACTGGGCCAGCCTTCCTGGTATTCCCAGCGAAGACTGCCTCGCAAGGAAACCAACGTGGTAAAATAGGCGAAAATCCGTGTTACGTTTTATAGGCATGAGGTTAAATTAAAAAGCATTTATATGAATCTCTTCCATGCCTCATGTCTGGAAAAGAAATGGTCTCTGCAATACGTAAACTTTTAGAGGTATTAGTTCACTAGTCTAACTTGCTTTTCAATGTTCCATGGACATCAAGTGCTTATGATCAAACCGCACTGTCGTCCTACAGGATTCGCAACACACGGGGTAAGAAAGATCAAGAACTAACTGCTCTCCTTGGCCTTGTTCTGAATGGAGGTTTTCCCATCACTCCGTTCACCATACTTTCTCAAGGAGCCAGGCTCGCAATCTCACTAAGAAATAACTTTATACAAACTGAATTCGCCAACTATGTTTCTGAAAGAGCTTCACACACAAACACCCATTAAGACTGATCTGAAATTCAAATCTTAAAAGGAACGTTTGCTTTTATGAAGCTGGCATTAAAAAAAAAAAATCCCAAGCTTAATCATAAATACAACAAAGCAGATGCCAGTTTATCTGGGAAGGACCACGGTCGGTTAGGACACAGGTGGGCAAACACGACCCTCAGCCTAAACCCCACTGTCTGTTTTCATAAATAAGCTTTCCAGAACACAGACAGGCCCATTCACTTCTGTATCCTTTGCGGCTGCTTTCAAGCTATTCAGTACAATAACAGGGTTGAGTAGTTGTGATAGAGATCACAAAGCTGAAAATACTGACCATCTGGACCTTTACAGAAAAGTTTACTGACCCCAAGGTTTAGAAAAAAAATTCACCATCACAGAAAGCAACCCTCTACTTCATCCTTGGTGGAAAAAAAAAAATCCTTTCAAAAAAGTCCCACAACAAAAATCCCTGAGCTTTAATCTGTCCTGAATTCTCAGGACAGAAAAATGTTACTTAAACTCTAAGCAACATTTCAAACAGAAAACCAAATCCCAAATACCTGAGGTTAGACTGACTAAAACAAAACAAAACCAAAAAAATCCCCTCCCAGTTCATTTTATTTCATCAAGCGTAAGTTTAGTAAATCTAGATCCATTACTGGCTTCTTTTGCTTTGCAAATTACTCATCTCTTCCAGGACAAGACAACTCTTTTAACAGCGGTTTCTGATGCAGAATTTCAATTCACCACAGAGTAGGAAAGGACAGCTTGGAAAAGGACAGTAGAAGTAGAAAAGGACAGCTCTGGGAGCTCAGGTACTTACCTTACGTTGGGAGAGTGGGGGTGCCACCGAGGTTGGCCGGGGTGGAGATTGGGATGATACTGAGGCTAGAAATAAAATACCAAACTGGATTACTCGATGCCCTTTTGGTTTCAACGGTCTTCACTGGCTGTGGATGGAGAGGCTCTCACTGGTGCCTGGCTAGGGGAGTGGAAGTTTCCCAGGATATCAAGTTTCCCCCATGACAAAGGTTGGGGGCTGCCCTCTAAGAAGAAAGGTGGAAAGCATCTGCCTTGAAAGGGTGCCCCAGAGCACCCGGGGCCAGGCAGCATTCATCTCTCCCGAGGGAGCCGAAGGAAGGGGCCAGAGAATCGGGGAGAATGGGGGTAATTTATTCTTTAGAAAAAATTTCTGCCGTGGCTGAAAAGGACGACAACTGTGTGTAAACAGTCACACTGCAAACAGGACTGGACAGGGGACGACGCCAAGGGAGCAGAACTGTTCGCGAACTCTTTCTCTCGTTTAAATACTTTTCCATCAGGTGATCCAAAAGTAAACATCCCCCGGAAACAAACAAAACCACAAACCATCTAGATCCTGATAAAACAGAGAGAGAGACGTAGTTTGCCCATTTTAACATGAAAAAAAAAAAAAAGGACCCAGACGGGTGACTCACAAAAATGGCCAGGGGTCAAAACAAGGCAGGCTTGGGTGGGTGGCAGGCTGCCTGCAGCTCCACTTCTGGCCTGCAGGGGGCAGCAGCCATAGACACTGCCAGAAGTCCTGGGGCTTCGCAAGCCTAAACTTTCTATGGGGCAGATGAGGCTTTCCTGACATTGAAGTCACTACAGTCTAGCCACTATTATTCTTTTCATCATTTCTTCCCCTTCTTCCTCCCTGATGTTTCTGTTAATAAGAAGGAGTCCATTTTCTATTATGGAAAATTCTCAGCCATTCTGTTCATTCAGGGTCTCTGGACCTAAGATGCCCTCCTGGCCTACTGTGTATTCAGCGGCCTCTCTACTTCAAAGATTCGGTCAGCAAGACTGCAGCCACCAAAGGACATCCTACGGGAAAGTGGAATCTGGAGGAAAATCTCAGTAGCAGAGTCTGAAAGCTGACCAGGGCTTTAGAATCTCCTGGAAATCATCTCTGCACATGTCTCTGTTTTAGGGGCTGCAGAAGACCAGAGAAGTGATAGATGACTCGCCCAGAGCTGGGCAGTTTCAGGCGTTTCAATCACACAGCTAGGCTCCAAATGAGGCTCTGCCAACTGGGTCTGCAACAAGAGACTAAGCTAGACTAGAAATGGATCTTCTAGCACCTCGTCTTCAAACACAACCAAGTCAGATGCACTGGAGAGAGGTGGTCACCCTATCCATAAAGCCCTGGAAGAAGGATATTCCAGAACCTTCCTTGTTCTCCTTTAGAAAATTATATACCCTCTAAAGCTGTCCACCTGATGCGAAGAGCTGACTCATTGGAAAAGACCCTGATGCTGTGAAAGATTGAAGGCAAGAGGAGAAGGGGACGACAGAGGATGAGATGGTTTGATGGCATCACCGACTCAACGGACATGAGTTTGAGTAAACTCCGGGAGTTGGTGATGGACAGGGAAGCCTGGCGTGCTGCAGTACATGGGGTCACAAAGAGTCGGACATGACTGAGTGACTGAAATGAACTGAAAGCTATCAAGGAGCATTTTTTAAAGTTAATCCACATGGTTCTTAACCAGGGCAATTATGCCCCCCTGGGGACAACTGTAAGGAGGTATGTGCAGTTTTGCTTATCATAACGACTGGAGGATTACCCATAACTCATTGGCAGAGAAGAGGGAAGCTCAACCTCCTGGAAGTCTAAGGACAGTCCCAAGCAGTGAAGAACTATTCCTCCCCAAATGCCAAGAGCCCTCTCATTGAGAGCACAGCAATCCATCGTCCGCATTTGGCTCGGCTTGCTGAGCTCAGAGTAACAACAAGGCTACAACACTGTCCTCCTGGAAGCCCTTCTCAGCACTGAGATGCTTATCTGCCCACTTCTCAGAGTGTTCTCTGCCGACTCAATTTATTCCCAACACAGCACCTGTAAGGCTGGCAAGGGGAAAGGGCCAGTGGTTGCCAAAGATGTTAAGAGATGAATACCATCCGGGTAACGGTTTTCGTGGATTTGATCTCAATGAACAACTGCCTTGACGTTCACTAAGAGCAGAGAATGCAGAGAAAGGGCACACCTGTGAGGCTGCCAGGGCAGAGGCAGCGCTAAGTCGGAAATGCTTTGCTTTGCTTATTTTTATCTTTTTCTCTACTTCAAGCACTAGTGACCCATTGACAACATTCTAGCCACTCACACCTGAAAGTCCCTCAAAAAAAAAATTATCTGTAACTAAGAACCAAGAACCCAAAGAAGTCAAGAAGATTGGGAAACCTGGCCTTTGCACTACCAGATACAAAGCACTTTTTACACTTATTCACAATAACTCAGAAGTCACATCCAGGTTCTGCACGCAAGGAAAAAAGATTTCATGTACAGAAGACAGTAGCATAAAATTCTGAAACATCATTTGGTGGTCTCATGAAGATAATGTACACTGGACTGGGATCTCAGTCCCATCTAAGGAATTAATTAATCTACAGTAACGAAAGATCCAGAAAGAGACTGATTAAAATAAGGCTCCAAAGTGAACTCATCATGGAGTATTTAATTACTTGTGACATTCAAAACCAGACTGGTGACAGGACACAGAAACCCAGGAGAGGAGTGTCCCTTGGACATTCACACCTGCCCAGGACAAGAAAACTGGCCCCACATTAGGGGGTCATCAGACATGGGTGCTGCCTCTCAGTCCAAGACAACCAAGGAAGCCAGGAACACACCATCAGCTCAGGGTCCTTGCCTGGTCACTCATGAGAACCACCTTCAAGGCCCTGACGCTTGCCAATACCAGATCCTGCCCACCCTAGAGTTTCAGATTCAACCAGTCCAGGGTGAGCCCCAAACACCAGTTAGCTTTTTAAAGCTTGCCAGATGGTTTGAACGTGCAGCACGGCTGCACGATTTCCAATGAGGGGCTCAGAAAAGGCTCTTTGAAGGTGATGGTTTCCCAGCAGATGAGCGCAGGTGAAGGAATAGTGGGAAAAAATTATGGGGCAAAGATGATGTGATTCTCTAAGACCTGAACCCATGCTGTATCCTAAGGAGCAGAGACAATACATACAAAAGTTAAGCTGGACCCAGGTTGCGGAAGGCTGTGAACAACCAGTGAGAGCTACCCATGGGCTGTGGCTGACGGGCAGGCACGGGGTTCGGGCCAGCAGCCATGGAAACCCACCTTTGCTCCTCCTGCAGGTAACAGGCCTAGCACGGTGCTTATAAAGCAGGTTCTAGAAACTACCACTCCACGAATGGTAATGGACCCACCACCAATAGAAAGTGGTGGAGAAGACTAGCTGTTTTTATGGGGGTTGGGGGGGGGGCTGTCCAATAGTCAAATGATTTGGGGAAACCCTAGATTTAAAAAAAAAAAAACAAACGTGTCTTCCTTGAAGGACTTCTTGGTACTTTTGACACCCCAAAGGGCACTGGAAGATCCAAGAAGAGAATGAAGGACGAAGCATTTCCCAAATGTGTGACCACATCCTTTCCTGGAGGCGCATCTCCAGGGACTCATGTTCCCTGGGCCTAGAACACGTGGACAACAGCTGCCTCCCGGGAGGACCCGAGAGGCTGTGTCTGACCACCCAGAAAGTTTGGACGTATGTCCCTTTTTCTTGCCAGCGGACAAGGTAAAGAAAAACAGGCAGCTCAGAAAACCAAGAAGAAGGAGGGGTTGGAGAGAAGGTTCTCCTCTTACTGTTTTCTCAAAAAAAAAAAAAAACACATATTGCTGTTATTTCTTCAAAACCTGGTTACAAGCATAATGACTGCTCAGTGTGGAGAATTTAGACACTAAGAAATATGACATGAAAACCTTTAAAAGCAATAGCTCACCTGGTAATTATGGACTTCAGGATTTGTTTTAGAGCTAAAAAAAGAAAAAGAAAAATTGTAATAGCCTGTAAAGCAGATTGATTACTGATTTATTTAACAGCTATAAACTAATTTAGGATGCTGGCTACTCTGTTAGCAACTTTTACAAATCCTATTTCTTTTTGGTTACCAGCAGTTTAACTGAGTACATAATTGGGAAAACTAAATAGCAGCTCTCATTAGTCACTTAAAGCTCACAAATTTTAAAAAAGCTCACAAATAAAAATATCTAGGTAAGATGCCAGAATCCCAGTTGTGATGTTACATTTTGGAGGTAAAAAAGAGGTCCTTTCACAGTTGGGCAAACCAAGTAACTTTAGCGCCCGTTTCAGGTTGCCCTGGCATCGCTGGGTGGCCCATGGTATCAGGCAGCTCCAGTGACGCCCAGGGCTTTCTCCAGTTGACAGAAGAGTCGCGGGTCCCCTCTGAGCATCCACCACCACGGGCCCCACTTCTCTCAACAAGGCAGCCATGACATGGCCACCAATCTGGAAGGTTCGTTCCATATAAGGTTCTGTCCTGGGAACTTCACATCTTGTCATTTAATCCACACAGCAAGGCTATGAGGTGCATACATGTTACCACCTCATTTTATAGATAAAGGAATGGTTGTCTAACAGAGGAGTTAAAACACTTGCTGGCTAGTCCACAGCAGAGACATTCTTTGCACAATCTCTAGGCCCCCTTTCTGCTAAGCCACCCTGGCTCTCTGAGAACCTGAGGAAAGCTTCCAGGCTCCTCATGCACAATCCTATGTTGACGGAATCTGAAGTCTAACCACTCTGGTTGGAAGTATGGACAGAGACAGCTGGTGTGAAACACAACGCTTGGCCAGAGAAACCACAAACCAACCCAAGCACAGCCATCGGGCTACGCTGCTAGGGTGGCATGTTCAAAATCAAGGTTTCTCCAGCAATGAGAAGGAAACCCATCATGGCTATGAGTCTTGCTTGAGGTCCAAATAGTCCTGGGCTCCAGTTTTCAGAGAGGGCAGTGCACAGCGCCAGGCTTTAGGCCAGATTCACCCCCTGCTGCCCTTCCCTAGGAGGGCTAAGTGTCTGCAAGATGCCGTACTCCTGACATTACCTCGGTCCTCAGAGTGCAATTGTATCCCCAGCTCCCACAGCACTCCTCCCCACCCCAGGATGCCACAGGCTGTGAAGAGCAATTGAACAGCTGCGAACAGTGGTTATTAGCTCATTTGTTCCTAAAGGGTATATTTACTGGGGTTGGTTTTTTCCCTTGGTGGAGTTGTTTTTTTTTTTCTTTTAGCTTGTTGTACTTCCTGATATATATAATCTCTACTAGATGCTATGAGGAAAATGTAATTTTATTAGGGAAAAACAAACAAAACAATCACTTCCTGAGCGAGCAAAGGAAAGAAACATAAGTCATAAGCCCCTGAGAATGAAAAGCAAGACACACACTAGCCACCACAGGGATCCTGGAAACACAGCAAGCCTGTGGGCCTAAAACTAACCCACGTGGGATCCCTGAGCTCTCCTCTTATTCTCGAGGTCCAAGCCTGGTGTGGAGCAGTTCAACAGGCCCCTCGGGGCCTTCGTGAGATGCTGGGAACTGAACCCAGACACAGGAGTCAGACACCTGATGCCCAGCCGAACAAACGGCACCGCAGGCAGCGTGTGCAATCAGAGATGCAAAGCTGAGTTTTCCAGCTGTGTTAACACAAGGGCCAGCTACGTTCTCCAGAATCTTGGGGTCCCTGAGGTGTCTTGAGGCTGCCTGGGCGTGGGGTGGGGTGATGAGCAGCAGTTGCCAGCCCTGCCTTCGGGTCCCAGCTCAGCAGCATCCAGAATAACGCCAACTGGTCTGTTCTCTGTCCTGGAAAACCTTCCACGGGAGGTTTCCCCTAGGGGGCCAAAGCCAGAGGCTAAAGAAGTTTGAAAAATACTTAATCGAGCCCAACCTCTTTGTTTTCAGATGAGAAAAAGGAATGCCCAGAGCTGGTTAGTGCACCACTGGGGCTGGGCAAGAGGCCTCCCAACGTCTCATCACCAGCCCGCTCCTCCGCACGCTCTGCCAACTGCTCAGGGTGCACAGCGCCCCAGAGCTGTGCTGACCTCAAAGACCACCCTCTCCAGCAGCCTGAGCCCTATGTCTGGGATGGCCAGAGACTTCCTAAACAGGACCACCAGTGGCTGAAGCTTGGACCCAGGGGCGGAAACAATTATAGTCTGGGGTTCTCTAACATAATAGCTGTCCACCAACAATTATAGTCTGGGGTTCTCTAACATAATAGCTGTCCACCAACAATTATAGTCTGGGGTTCTCTAACATAATAGCTGTCCACCAACAATTATAGTCTGGGGTTCTCTAACATAATAGCTGTCCACCAACAATTATAGTCTGGGGTTCTCTAACATAATAGCTGTCCACCAACAATTATAGTCTGGGGTTCTCTAACATAATAGCTGTCCACCAACAATTATAGTCTGGGGTTCTCTAACATAATAGCTGTCCACCAACAATTATAGTCTGGGGTTCTCTAACATAATAGCTGTCCACCAACATCAAAGCTCACATAAGAAAGCAATTGTTTCAGGGAGAGAAAGACACATGCCAGGTGGGACAGACTGGGACCTAGATCCCCCCGGGAGCTTTAAAACCACAGATGCCCGGTCCCCACCCCCAGAGACTGATTAGCCTGGGGTGCGGCCTGGCCGAGGCTGTCACCAGCTCAGCAGGTGATTTCAACGTACAGGAAAGATGTAGGCCACCTGTGTGGTGGGGGCGGGGCGGCAAACCACGCCCCACGGGCCAAACCTGGCCCACCTGCTTTTGTGAGTAAAATTTAATTGGAACACAGTCCCGGTCATTCACTGACATCCTGTCTGTGTTGCTTTCATGCTCTAAGGACAGAGCAGAGTGGTCCTGAGACAGACAGCAGAGCCCACAACATCTAAAATGTTTACTACCTGGCACTTGACAGAAAAAGTTCGCTGACATCTGTGCTAGAGACTTTCAGTCTCATGACGAGTTCTCTTCCTGCAGGAACGTCACTGGGTGTCTGATAAAGGTCTTCCACGTGGTCTGACATAAAACCCACATGTCACTGAGCGAACCCAGCTTTTCTCCGGGAGCTTCGGCTTTTCCATAGCATGGCCCCTCTTTCCCACCACCGCCTGCAGAGCCGTTAGCACAACCCTGTCTGTCCCACAAACGCCGATCACCTTCGTCACCACTGTTACAATACCCAGAGCACAAAGCCACTCAAGCAAAGCAGCTGTGCTTTCCAAAGTAACAAACTATCTTGGAACGTTCTATTGTGTACTTGTTGAAAGCCAGGTGGACCATAGAGCCTGGCAGCAAAAAAAGGGGGTGGGGATGGGGACCATCAAGGGCCTCACTTCATGATTTAATTGTATTAAGGATAAACATCACCACTGCAAATAAATACAATAATTCGACAGCAGAGCTGTCCTCAGACTCTGCGGGCACTTACCAGAACTGAGCTGCTATCACTGGGTTACTTGCTTTAAAGGAAAAACAGAAAAAATAAGACATTTTAGAGAGCTTGACCACTTTGGACCACTTTTTACCAATGATTGGGGAAGAGACTTCCATGATCTCAGAGCAGTCCTGATCCCAGGAGGCAGACTCTTCACCCTGGTTACTTCTCCTTTCTGGAGAAAACATACATCACCTTCTTGCTGTGCCCCACCCTCTGATTCGCTCTGAAAATGATCGCTGAGCTAGTTCTCAGGACCAGGAGCCCTAGGACGCAGAGACGAGACAGTCCCTGCTCTCAAGGAGCTCACAGTTTTCTTACAGATAGAGACTGCATTGGGAGATACTACAAACGGAAATACAAGCATGAGCCTGTGCAGGGGAGCTCAGGGCAGACGCCTCCAACCCAGTCCGGGTGTGAGTCTGGAGAAGGATCATGGACAGAGATAGATCTTGTGTATCTAGACTCCATTTTGTTACGTGAAAACTGGAGCATGGAAAATCGTTACATGTTTCCCGAAGAGGCCAGAACTCTGCCTGGAGAAAATGTCAGGAAAATAAAGGAGGAAAAGAGATTGGAGACCAGGAAGGGAAGTAGAGGAGAAGCACAGAACCATGGAGTCAAGGCCCCTCCCGACTGCAGCAGCCACAGCCTCTGTGTCTGCACACCTCCAGGGGCTGGGGACTCACTCTAGGGGCTGGGGACTCACTCTCTAAAGAGGGAGCACTATCTCTGGCCGGCCACATCAGAAAGTTCTTCCTTATACCGGGGTGTTTCTGGGCAGCTTTGAACCAGTAGGCTATAAGCACAGTGCTCGCCAGGGAGGTGAACACAGCTCTTGGGACAGAGCATGCTCTCGTCTCTCCCCCCACCCCATCATCTGTCACTCCCAGCTCCTGCAATCAATCACCCTTCAAGGATCCACCACCCTCCCTGGACACACCCCCACCCTCTCAACCTCTGGCCTTTCTTGAAAGTGAGGCCACGTTCCCTGGGCTCTGGGGATTTCCCCCCCAGAGAAGCAGCCAAGAATGTCTTTAGAGAGTTTCTGGTCACCAAACTACTGCTCCGTTGGTTTACAAAAGAAGGAAACTGCAGGGAACACAAGGTTAAAGATTCTAGAATGGGAAAGCATAGGCGCCAGGTCCCACAAAGGCCCGAGTTATACAAGAAAAATATATGGAATGGCCACTACACTGATATCCAAGCAGGGGACAAGGGAGGGGTAGGGAGAGTGCAAAGGTTCTGCTATAAAAGAACAAGCATCTTAGTGCTAAACTCGAGGTCCTAAATGAAGGAGCAAGCAAGTACGGGCACGGAGAGCTAGGCTTTGGGACTGTAAACAATCCTGGACTGCTCATCTCCTGACTGCACCTGTAGTGGGTACTAGGCCCATACACGTGCGTGGCCACAGTAGTAAACGACAGACCAAGCTCAGGGAAGGGAGGAGTAGGGCCCACATCCCGGGGTCTGGCTAAATTCAAGGGCGGGGAATGTCTGGATTGACTGTGGGCCCTGAGTCCAGTATGTAAGAGTTCTGGTTCTCCTCTTACAGAGTCAGAACTCTGGTTAGCACGAGACTGATGTCCCCACGTGAAACTGCAAGATGGAAGACAGGACTTCCCGGGTGGTCCAGTGGTTAAGAATCGGCCTGCCAACGCAGAGGACATGGGTTTGACCCCTGGTCTGGGAAGATTCCACATGCTACGGTACAACTAAATCTGTGTGCCACAACTATTGAAGCCCACGTGTCCCAGAGCCCTGCTTCACAAGAGCGACGAGAAGCCCACCCACCACAACTACAGAGTAGCCCCCACTTGCTGTAACTAGAGAAAGCACGAGCACAGCAATGAAGCCCCAGCAGAGCCAAAAATGAATAAGTAAAATAGATTTAAACCGAAAAAACCACCACCAAAAAACCCAAACAAAGAAAAAGATAAACTGGAATATGGAGGAGAGACAGGGACAGTTTTTCCCTCAGAGACACATCGTCGTCTTCCACAGGCAAGAAACAAGTTCACCAATGACATCTCTGAGGTCCCAGGTCCCAAAGAAGCAAACAGGCACAAGAAAGGAAATATGGAAAAGGGAGAGGAGATGAACGCACCCAGTGGGAAAGACTGAAGACAGACGGATGGTGAGAGGAGCTTGATTCCCACCAAGAGAATCCCACTGGGGTTTTGCTGAAAGATTCATCGTGACAGAGAACAATAAACAGTTCCTCCAAAAACTGCTTCACCAAACTCCTTGGGGCTTAACCAACTAAACCATGACATAAAATTCCAAAACAGAATGCAAATCACACCACCTTTGAACGTCGAATGTCTTCGGGATGGATAGCGTTTACTAGGCTTTCTCTCGAAGGTGCTGGTTCTTCGTAACCTGGCGCCATGTGTCGCTTGATATTCCGTCCGCCCACTGGAAAGCAAACATTTCACGGCATGCTACCAAAATTGGAATGTCGGTACAGTGTATGTATTTGGAAGTGAATTTTTATATTCAAGAGCTCCAGTGTAAATTTCAACTTATCTTGAACTCGTTTGGTAAAGACACACGCTAAATTTAGCTGTTTGGACATAAAATCGCCATTGCCAAATCCAGGCTGTATTCTGTATCTACCAAAGGACAAACCTAAAATTTAGGGACCAGCCACTTGACCATACAAACCAAGGAGGTCCAAGTATCTGGAACGTTTGAGTAAGAGAACACCGAATTGCACATAAAATAACCTTTCATAAAACATATTAGGTAGATGTTCAACTCTTTTAAAAGGCTGTTATCAGTGACCACTTAAACTAAACCATGGCTTTCCTTGCTATGCCCAGGAAAACACTGCTGCTTTCAGCAAGGCTCTCAATCACCCTGACGCCCAGCTGCAGCTTCCAGGCGGCAATGCTGTCTTTGTCTGATCTATCACTGCTTCATTCCAGCCATCCTTGGTTTACAATTTATCACCTGGAAGGAGGCACTTGCCACCTGCTCTAACTGCCTCCCAGGGGCAACCTCATCTCCAAACTCCCTTCCATCTCATGCCTCTTTTTAAAGAGCACAAGGGAACCTGGGCTAGGCCAAGCCCCACGGGAGTGCCCTCCCGGGATAGAAGCCTGTCTGGGCAACTTCTACAGTCCCCTGCTCATTTCAACAACAGCAGACTTCAGAACACCATGCAATGTCTCTGCCAGGCTTTGCGGTCATGACATCTCCGACCCTCCACAGGACCCATGATTTGAGTATTTCTCAGCAAGGACTTAGTACCCCCACTCCCCTCTGCAGCATTTAAAAATACATTCAAACAAAGTAATTCTTTAAACACAAGTGCACAGCCATTTCTGTGCACAGCCAAAGAATCTGAAATGAACAAATCCTCTGGCATTTTAAATAGAGTTCAAGGACATGCCATGTGTGGGAAGAGGTTATGAAACCATGTGAAGTTTCAGATCTTGTAACTGCAATTCCTAGATCTGTAAACACGCCTCAGAAATCAACCCTGGGAGTGTATTTAAAATGGACATTTTCAGGTTTTATTCATACGGGCACATGTGTGCAGCCACAGACTCTAATTACAGAAGTCTTAGCTGGGGTCCTAAATCCTCATTTTTAACAAACACCCAGGGAATCCTCGTGCACTTTAACAGACATGGTCTTAGAATCACAAGTAAAAACATATCAGAATAAATTCTCTTTCTCCAGAGTCTTTTCAAATACTCCTGAGCCCGTCTGGGTCATTCACACAAACGGTGACACCCGCTCTTATTCCTCCTGCTGCTGCTGCTAAGTCGCTTCAGTCGTGTCCGACTCTGTGCGACCCCAGAGACGGCAGCGCACCAGGTTCCCCTGTCCCTGGGATTCTCCAGGCAAGAACACTGGAGTGGGTTGCCATTTCCTTCTCCTAACTGTCACCAAATACCTTGATGTTGGCATGTGACAGGCCATAGAGCAGTGCTTAAAATATAAGACAAAGGACCCTGCCTGCCTGGGGTTGAGGCTCAGCACTAGCACTGACTGACGGTGGCCCTGGGCGGACTATCTACACGCCGGCACTAGTTCCCTTCTTCGCAAAATGTGCATAATCTGAGGACCCATCTTATTACTGCCACAGGGAGGATTCCCCAGTTGGTACGTGAAAAGCTCCAGTGCTGGGTGGTTGATGGGGCTTTCTGAAATGATGCTCCTGTTCTACCTACAAGGGTACCGCCCAGTGTGGCAGCCACCCGCTTTCATTTGCACCGGGCTCCTGAAGCCTGGTTAGTGAGACTAAGAAACCACATTTTAACATGTATTTAACATTAATTAAATAGCCACCTGTAGCTCGTGTCTACTGAATTAGACAGCATGGCTCCAGCTGAATGTCAGTGGTTAAGCATTTTGTGATTATTAGTCTCATTTTATCAAGCAGGATAGGTAGGCTGAAAGAGCTCAGATGTTAAGAAAGAAGCTGGAGCGTGAGGTCCAATCCAAGTCCCCGAATGCACATCCACGGCTCCTTTTCCCCAGAACATCGCCGCTGCCCTCCTTCGAGCTATAAAAATGGCGCCTACCTGAACCGGAAGCGAGAGCCCAGCCGGATGAAGTCCGACCTGTTGGACTTGCTGTTTCCCGGCGTCCGCAGCCGGAAGAAGGCGTGATGCTCCACGGCGCACTTCCACAGGTGCTTGCAGGTCCGGGCGCTGTCCAGGCGGAACACGAACGTGTGCTCCTGCTCGCGGCCCTCGGAGGGGAAGTGTGGGTTCCGGTTACGCGGGGCTGGTGACACCGATGCAGGGTCACTCCCGGCGAAGAGGAGGGATGGGGCAAGGCTTACCTGATCGTCATCCTCCACCACCACCAGCGTCAGTTTGCTCTTTTTAAAATCCATTTTGGTAATTTTCGGCCTGGCCAGAGAGAAAGCATTTTAAAAGCACAGTCTGCAGGAGCAACCATCTACACATTACATAGCCCTTTCCTCTCTACCGGTTACGCTTTGATTTGCTTAAGAAATCATTCATTCAGGTAAGTGTGATTATTCAGAAGCGCCACTTCCATTGTCAGACACCCACACACGCAAGGGTCTGTGTGTTTTTAAAACAAATCTGGGTGTTGCCAGTATCCCTCGATCATCATCCCTCACATAGAATTCCAGCACAAAAAAGGAAAAAGACATTTTTAATATAGGACAAAACTAAATTACCAAAAGAATAAGCCTATTTTGTTAGCTCCTTCAAAGATTAATATGCCTGTCGGGGTCAGTCCAAGAGAATATTCACAGCCATCTCTTCCCTACAAACAAACGAAGGCACAGTCGGTAGAAGGTTCTAACAGGTGGTCACAGAGCAGAATGCAAAACAGTTCTTCACCGCGTTACTTTGTTTGCACATTGTTTACACATTTTTCCCATCACGGGGAACCCCAGTTACTTAAATGGCACAGTTCTTACCCTGACAACGTGCATGTCTACCCCATACATTTCCAGCCACTTCGCTTTATTCAGATAGGAGAGTTCCGCCTGGGCAGGGCTCTTTCCCCTTAGAGAAACCAACAAGACACGTGTGAACTGCCATGTGGACACCCACAGGAGTCTGCAGGGCGTGGCCACTCTGAGGGTGCTTGGGGCAATTAAAGGGACGAGGGATACCATCTACATTAACATGACACAACCTCCAACGACAGACTGCTAACAGAACGAGGACAGAGCAGGGCTTACAATGTGAACGCTTGAGGAAGCACTTGTGTGTGTGTAGATACGTGCCCATGTGTGCAAAGGAGAAAGGCTGAGTATACACAGCTGACTGCTCAGAGCATCCTCCTGCAGGGCAGAGAGTAGGGTGGGGCGTATGGGGAGTGGGGTATGGCAAGATCCTATACCCACACTTTTCTACGTTCTTTCAGTGGGGTACAAGAATGTGCTGATGTCACATGCCATTTTCAAGAGTCAGAATGGCTGCGGGACACCGTGAGACCATGGTAAGTCTCTGAGTCCACGAGTGACTCGGCACGGGCAGTGTTTGGGGAAGATGGGCAGGCAGTAGGAAAGGCAGCGGGCCTGTTCTCCAGGCATAAAACTGCCAGGCTAGGGTGACTGAGGGGGAAAAGGGGACAAAGCAAAGGATAAATGACAGGGCTGGATTTAGCTGTGGGGACCACGTGTCCTGAAATGTAACTCTGTACAACACATGATCTAAGATTTGAGTGTCCCCGTAAGGGACCACAGGACACATTTCTTTAGGATTATGGCCTTGAAGTTCAGGACATGCGCACAGCCCCTGGTATGCAGATTGGCTGGATCCAGGCAGCAACCCCCTGGCTTGTTCAGGAGGCTGGGCTAGTGGCCCTGGTTATTCGATGAGCAAATCAGGACCAGGCCCTGCATTTCTGAGAGGACCCAGAATGTGGTTTGGTTTTTACTGTACAGCTCGGGAAAGAGAGATGTCCTATGAGCCTTTGGAAAAGCAGGGCTGAAGCACAGCAGAGAAAGCAGTGAAGAGCTGGAGCTGTTTCAGTCATCAGTAGAGCCGCTCCACCAGCAGATAAGAGTCTGACCAACGTTTGTTAGTCGCTCAGTTGTGTCTGACTCTTTGTGACCCCATGGACTGTAACCTCCAGGTTAAGGCTCCTCTGTCCAATGGGATTCTTCAGGCAAGAATACTGGAGTGGGTTGCCATTCCCTTCTCCAGGGGATCTTCCCGAACCAGGGACTGAACCTGGCTCTCCTATATTGCAGGAAGATTCTTTACTGTCTGAGCTCTCAGGGAAGCCCTCTGACCAACGCTTACACGTGACCAAATGCATACATTGGAATGCTGGATGGTAGCATCAAGGTACCTGCATTCTTTCCATCTCTGGAAGATATCAAATTCCATTGCTTCTGTCTGATTTGGAATGAACCGAAACTCAGACACAAGCTCTGGTGTGTGTTCTGGAAGCTCGCACTCCCCAAGCTCGGCTGCAGGTTTCATAAAAGGGAGAAAACACGAGACAGTGAATGCTTCTGGTTATTGCGCAGCAAGTCCAAAGGCGCTCTGCCCGACTGTAAACAGCACAGGTACCCCCTCAGGTATAACTAAGGCCCTCCTTTCAGGAGGACTTAACTCCCACTCGGTCCCCACAGATACATTCAGAATCCCTTCCAATCACTCCAGTGTGCTCCCCATTGGGCCATACACCATCATCTCGATTATGACTGTCTGTCTCCCGACTACTTCTCCTGCCCAGGGAGGCTGTGATTACATTACCCCCACCAAACTGTAGTGCCTAAATTTGCAATAAAAGGCAACTGCCAGGAATGGGGACCTGCCCAGGAACATCTGTGTAACAAGGCTCTCGTTAAGGGTGGGTCTGAGCAGCACACCAGAGTCTGCAGTGCTGGAGAGGACCAATCAAGAATTCAGTACAGGCAGGATCGGGTGTTGGGGTGGGGGAATGTCAGGAGGGAGAGGGAAGGCATGAGGAGGGAGGGAATAGGGGGTGAGAGGGCTGCGGAAGCAATTGCAACTCAGGCAGAAGCTGGGAGGGAGGCGGCTGTGCAGAAAGGAGCAACAGCCACGTGGGCGAGCCCAAGCAAAGAGCCCAAAGCCGCCCCCACAGAATGCAGGGCCGGAGGACACAGGAGGCCCATTCCTCCTCGACCTGAATGAGAAAATCTCTCTCCACTCCCCCAACCCTCGCAGGACAGGAGGCAGAGCCCAGAGGGAAAAGGAATCCCCCAGAGGCCCCTCTGCTCCTTTTCTGCAATTGCCTCTAGTACCTGGCCAATACAAAGCGTGGTCAGCAGGCCAGCAGTGTGGCCATCGCCTGGGAGCTTGCTTGCCATGCAGAATCTCAGGCCCCACCTGAGACCTGCGGGAGCAAACCCGCCTTCCACCAGGCACCCAGGAGGGTGGGGCACACGTTACTTGGAAAAACATGCATCTACAACAGGGGTTTTCTAACAAATATGCATCAGAACTGCCTGGAGGACTTGTTAAAACACACATGGCTGGCCCCCACGCCTAGAGGTTCTGAATCCATCGGTCTGGAATAAGGCCTGAAAACCTGCATTTCTCTTTTTTAATTTATTTATTTTTAACTGGAGGATACTTGCTTTACAATGTTGTATTGTTTCTGCCATACAACAACATGAATCAGCCATAGGTTTACATATGTCCCCTCCTTCTTGAACCTCCCTCCCACCTCCCACCCCAAAAACCTGCATTTCTAACAAGCTCCCAGGTGATACTGATGGAGCTGATGCAATATATTCCCAGGGAACATACTCTGAGAACCACTCCTTAACACAGAATCCCACCAACAAGCCAGCACATGACCAAACACCCCGAATTGACAGCAACCCTTAATGTACCTAACAGCCCTTTCCACTGGCTTCTGAGCCCAAATCCCAGTGCCCACCCTTCAGGAGAGGGACTCCTGTGGGCTTGCAGAAGAGGATGAAATGTCCCTGTCCACCCAGAGGAAGCACTGATACCAAACTGGGAGGGCTTGTGTGAGGACTGCACGACACAGCCTCTGACACTGGTTGGGGAACTCAGAGCTGTCTCCTCACCTGACCACAGCCCCTCAAATATGCAGCTCTCAGCTGGACGGCAGCCCTAAGACCACCAGGGGTCTGAATCAGGGTATGCGGCTGCTGGGGACTCTGGGCACAGCCACAAGTGATGCTTCTGCTCTGGACACATTTGCCCAGAAAAGGGGAGGGCTGGGCTTCCAAGGCTGGGGGCTGCAACTGACCTCTGACCTAGACTTTACCCTGAAGCTGCGGACCCAGCAAGGTCAGAAGGGCTGTCTGGAAAGAGGTCTCCTTGATATGAGCCACCCTGCAGCATGGGCCAAAGTGAGCCATGCATTTACTGGTGTGTCTGCACCAGACTTGATTAACTGTGCCTCTGACATGGCCAAGCACAGGAGAGAGAAGCCAATGACAAGGTTCCCACGAGACCAGGTGAGGGGGCTAGTGTCCCGCCTTATCATTAGAGGGACTAAAACAGGCCTGAGGGACACCCATCCTGAGGAAGCATGCTGCCTGCCTTCCAAGAACCTGCCAGCAAGAGCACACTTCGCTTAGCCGTGGTGGGGGGTGGGGGGTTGGAAGAAACAGCTCAGAGGCAGGAGGGCTTGACTCCCACTTGACCGGTGTGACCTGGGTAAAGTCCCTTAACTGCCTGGGTCTCTAATGCCTTATCCACAAACCTGAAACTTACAAAGCAGGGACACACCACAAATGACTACGTTTTCCCTCCTCCCTTTTCTTTGTACCTGAATTAATTTTCAAATCAACCATAAAATTCGTTCTCAAAAGAGCAGAGCCTCCAAGCAGGGCCACTGCATCACAACAACGGAGGCACTGATTCAAGGACGACTGCGGCAAGACACGTGTTCATGGCTCCAGCATGAGAGGAAACACCTTTCCTCTCAGTTTTCAAATGCACAGAGGCTCTCAAGAAATTTCACAGTCCTTGGGGAGCTCTTCAAGTTCATTCTGCACTTACTGATCACCTACAATAAGCCAAGTCCCCATTCAAGAATAAGCAGTAAAGGTGACTAAAGAACTGAAGTATCAGCAAATGGGAGTAATCTGGTCATTAAAAACCACCTTTATGAGTATGCTGCTGCTAAGTCGCTTCAGTCGTGTCCGACTCTGTGCGACCCCATAGGTGGAAGCCCACCAGGCTCCCCCGTCCCTGGGATTCTCCAGGCAAGAGTACTGGAGTGGGTTGCCATTTCCTTCTCCAATGCATGAAAGTGAAAAGTGAAAGGGAAGTCACTCAGTCGTGTCCGACTCTTACCGACCCCATGGACTGCAGCCTACCAGGCTCCACCATCCACGGGATTTTTCAGGCAAGAGTACTGGAGTGGGGTGCCATTGCCTTCTCCCTTTATGAGTATAAACATGATGAAATATATGTACTAAAATTACCAAGTAGAAAACCATACAAAAAAATCTATACAACTCTGACCAGAACTACATTTTCAAAACTCAAAACACATAAAAACTCTGCTTGTCTGTGAATAGGATGGTGGGTTCCTTCCTTGCTTCTACTCGTCTGTTGTCCTGAGAGTCTATAATAAGCCTGTACTGATTTTATAATTTGAAAAAACTTAGATGAAGTTTTAAAACTTGGTAAATACAAAAGTCAGAAGCCAAATCTTATTATGGTGTTCAAAAAGAATTAGTAATTATGAATGAATACATCATCATTCATTATCCCATAGAAGCCAAAGAGCACACAGGTAAAGAGTCCACAACATATGTCTATCTGATGTGCTAACGAAATTCCCTATGTGCAGCTACACATTAGTATCCTCTTAATTAGTGCTGGAGACTTTAGTGAGTGTTTCTTGTGCATCTTAAACTAAAATCCACCAATGCATCATATGGATGGAATGGTCAACCCTGAAAGCCAGGCAGGCAGCCCTCGTACCCGCCAGTTCCCACCCACATGCTGATGGCTCCCCTGTCAGCGCTTCCAGCCTGACCTCTCTTGTGGAGCCTGATCTGCACTGACTCAAGAAGCTACCAGAGGCCCCACTGGCACCTCTGAGCCAAGAGACTGCACAGATGTCCCGCCGTGGAACCCAACTCTTAGTCTAGCCATTCGCTGTTACCATCACCCCTTCTCAGCAAAAGCCTAGCAGTCATCTCTGACTCCTCTTTGAACACTGAAGCCTAATGACTGGGTCCTTCTCCTTATATTATTGATGTGGTTTGGGGGGGTGTGTGTTTAACCCCCAGCCTTGGTCAGTTTGATTTCTTCACAGCTACATCTCACTACACCCCCAGCCCCAGTCTTGGTCTTGTTCCTGTCCCTTCTCCCCATCATAACCACTGTGGCCTTTCTAAAATGCACATCTGATGAGGCCTGCCTCCTTCTTCAAAGGCACCACTGCTGACAGCATGAAGCTGATGTGCTTTAAATGGGGTCAAGGTCACCCACTTTTCCAGATTTCTGAGCTTGGCCCTCTGTGTACTTCTCTTCTCTGTGCCCAGGATCCTCTGTTCATCTCCATCTACCCTTCCTCCCATGGGCCTGCCACTTCCAAGCCTCCTGCAGGTCTCTCCTGCCAAAGGAACCACACTCTGCTGTATGTGTGCACACAGAGTATGTGATCCTGCCTTGCGGTCCTCAGGGGACTGGAAGCTACTTGGAGATGGAGACTGTATCATGTTCATTTATACCCCCAAAGCAGAGCCCTGTGCCTGCTACATAGTAGACTGTCGTTTGTTCAAAGGAAAAGCAATAACTTTAAAATGCTAATTACCACTAAGGAGTAATGTACCTTGTAGGCAGAGAGCGGCTAATTCCACAGCTGTTTCATATGGGCATTTCAATCTTGGGAAAAAAAAAAGAAAAAATTAATTCTAAATATGAACTTTAATATTCATAACTATACAAAATGTCACTAAAACCATTTTTCAGAAGGTAGTGATATTTAGATAATGATTTTTATTCTCTGTGGTTTCTATTTTTGCTGCCTACATTAAAAAATGCAAACAACCTGACTTACTCTCCCTGTTTCCCAAAGTCAGTTCTCCTCATATCTTAAATTAACCCCATCGAGGTACAGTTTCAACTCTAAGCATAATGGGCAATTTTCCTCAATCTGGCAAGAATGGGGAAGTTTGGAAAAGAGAATGAAAAGCCCTGCTCTTTGCTTTACTAGTTTTAAACTTATTTTATCTTGATTTGACACATGCATCTTTTCAAATTGCCTTAAATCTTTCTTGAAACAAGGTCCTAGTGTTAGAAATGAACAGAGAGACACTATATCTAAGATGGCCAGGACAGCCAGATACACCCAAGCGATCAAATAACTGAGACACTGCCACAGAGCTGTATTACTACAAATCCAGAGATCCCATTCATACTTGATACACAAATGTTGTTAGAAGAATAATAACGACACACATCGGTACAGCACTTCATAGTTTTCAAAGCCTTTCCACATGCGCGTATTATCCAGTTTGGTCAATGCGTCCAGTGTGTCAGCCCCTACTATGGGTGTGGCCAGTGCTCCCCACCCTTCACCTCAGAGGTAAGGAGCTGAGTGTTCAAGTGTCCTGCCCACCACTGGCCAGCTGGCAAATTCAATGCTGGGGCCAGAACACCAGGCTACTGGGAATATAGTAACGTCAGGCTGAGGTGCATGTCAACTGCAAAGTGCTGTACAAATCCAAGATGTCGCCACTAACGTTCTTCCAGACCGAAGACAATCACCAGGTAAGAGGCTTTTAGTATGGGAGCACAGTATGGTGAGAGAGAAATACACACACACGCTTTGATATACACACAATCAAATATCCACTACCTGTATCACACTGCTAAGGCGAATGTATACACTGTACAATCTACTTGTTCTAGAGTGTACATTTCACTAGGATTCTTGTAGCACATATTCTACAGAGAATTTGCAGATTCAGAAATCACATTTTAAATCTCCTTCAGGTTATATTCAAAATCAAACTGTATTCTTGTCAAGAGCAGGTATTGCTTTTTAGATTCAGTGGGTCTTAGTTCTTCATGTAGCAGAAAACAGTCAATACGTCTGGTGAAAAATGACACAGCTGTAAAAGTTGTGACTGCAGAAATCACATATCCTTAAAATACATACACTGCCTGTAAAATCAGTCACTTCAGTGCCAATGCTTGTCGTGCTCAACACTGTATAGCCAGAGGCCTAGGACTTAAAAACCATTTTTAAGAGAGGAAAAGGAAATGAGATGAGACATCTAAACCTCTTTCTAGTAGAATCAGAATGTAACCTCTTTAAATAAATGCAGATGGTGATGAGCGAGACTTTCAGATGATCCAAATACTTGTAAGTGTATACATACTAATAAAGTATCTTGCTTGCAAACACAACAAAAGCCGTTATGAATGGGGCAATGATGTGACCAGGGAGAGAATGACTCCCAAATACACATCACTGAAGATATCAAATGCTCTTGGAAATGCTTCAAGCCATATAGGAGTTATTTAACATAAGATGTTGATGATAGTTATACAAGAATTAGACTCACTTTACAATGCCTGGTGTACTTTTTTGAATTTTGAAAATGGAACAAGGGTAACGAGTTATAAAAAAAACACACACAGTGAATTATTTAGAAAATACACTATGATCTATCTTGAGTTAATGGTTAGAAAAAAAACATACTTACTTTCCTGAAAGAATGTCATGCCTGAGTTGTAAAACAAACAGGTACCTGATAAACATATACAAAAGTCAACAGAGGGTCACTGTTCCCCAGCCACTTCCAATCCCCAGCTTCCCAGCACTGCTCCCATCCCCACGCAGTCCGGAAGTCTGCATTGTAACAAGGGAGTCCAGGTCAGATGAGAACCTGGGTGGAAGCATCTCCTCCTGTCCCAGGAAGGCATTCCAGAACCTAGCTAGGAAGGTGAATGCATGTAGGAAATTTGCAAGATACTCGGAGGATGGAACATGGAAAGCTGCATGGTCCAATGACGCCTCCTCAATGCCCGTGAGCCTCCAGGAGACAGACAGACAGACAGACAGACACACATACACACACACACACACACACACACACACACACACCTCACACAATCCAACAGGTAGGGTGGAACCACTGCATCTGACCCTCAGCTAACCCTGCCAGCAGATTTCAGGAAGGATGCAGCTGATTGTATCAAAGAGTTTGCAGCTGACTGCAGTGAGCGACTGCTGGAGGCTTTTTTTCTGCTGAGATTAACCGCAGGCTCTGTCTTCAAAAAACCAAAAAACACATGTGTGCACACACACAGACACACACACACGCACACAGGAAACAGAAATCCCAGAACTGGTTAAGGAAAATGGGGAGGAAGGCAGCAAATAATACCAGAGGAGTTCACTGAAGTAAGAGATTAAGTAAGTGTCCTTTTTTACCAGGAGGATGTGGGCATCAGAACCGCTTACAGTGCTTTGTAAAAACCGAAGCTACCCACGCTCGGCTCCACACCTACAGAATGAGAATCTTACACGCAAGAGTAGTCCCCAGGAATGTGATTTGTTCAAAAGCTTCTTGGGTGTTTCTGATTCACAACCCCTGGTTAAGAATCACTGGCTTTGATGACAGCTAGAAGCAGCACACTTCATAAAGGACTCTGAAGAGCAGCCCTAGGACAATGTAATTTGTTTGAACTTTGAACACAATGCACACAGTCACTCTCTGTGGGATGGATATAGGATAATGTGGGTGACCCAGACATGTGGGTGGTGGTGAAGGTTCTAGTACATTCCAGAATGTTACTACTTCTGACAGGCACTCAACTACCATTAAACTGAGTACCCATATTAAGGAGGAAACAGTGCTGATGTGGCCAGAACTTCCAATTCCTATAGGAAATCTTAACTACAGAAGCCCATAGACCCCTCCCATGGCAGGGCATGGTGATAAAGTCAGTCATTAAAGTGCTACTTAGGTGGTCACCTCCAAGCCAGGGGCCAGAGCCATGGACCACCCATCACCACTGCTGTGCATCACAGACGATGACAAGGGGAGTCTGGGGAATCAAAGGCAGCAGGAGACTGAGCCGAGAATCTCACTGACAGCAAGGTGGCTGGAAGGCAAGTCCACACATAAAATGTGTTTTAAGTCTCTTTTGCTTCAACACTATCTCTGAAGTCTCATAGGCAGACATAGGCAGGTATACCAAGGAAGAAACTCAACGGGGTGGAAAGTCACCATGAAGGAGCACCAACAAATCTGATACTACAACAATCGAGGGAATATTTGGCAGTGTTCCTTAAAGAAATAAAACGGCAGTTTTGGATGGTGAAATGCTCTTCTAATATCTGCCTTCCCTTTTGGTATCTGAGACAAAAAATAAAGTGCCAGAGACCAACTAGCCAATTTACCCAAGGTCTGTCAAGACAGATATGAGATGAGAAGATACACTCTTAAATTCTGATTTACTAAGAAAAGGTTCAATCAGGCAAAGTTTTCAACAGAATGCAGAGATAAGCACAGGCAAAGTGTTCGTAACTTTTGCTCAGAACAGAAAGACAGCAGATGGAAGAGGTGGCAAGCCCACAGTCTAGAAGGCCTGCTGATTATACCAAGGCAAGTGCTATGGGGTGTGAGTGGGTGGAAGGACCTTGCTTCGCATCTTGTCCTACCTTGTAAACTCTTCACGAAGGTTGTTCGGTTCTGAAGAATAATATTTAACTCGAAAGTGCAAAGCATAAGCAGGTCCAACTAAGCATTTGGAGATGGAAGGTTGAAGATGTTTTCCCCCAAGGTTTGAAGATCACAGAATGGACAAAAAGGAAAAACATGTTAAATCTATTAACATATCCACCACACCACTGGAAATTAACAACAGAACACACAAAGCAATCCCAGTTTGGAAAACTAAAATGGACTTTGGTGTTGACAAAAACAGTGTGGTTAGTAATCTCATTCTGGAAGAAAATGCTACTCATCTAGTGACTTACTGAGAGCTAACACTTTACTTTCACCCCTGACTGCCAAGATACCCCAGTGACACTAACTTTTAACAAAATACTAAGTGGGCTATAGGAAAGTGACACATAAACAGCCGAGTGTTCTGTAATCTAAAAATAACCACAGTAAAAATACTTTAAAAGTATTAAATTTTAAAAAAATTACTCATACATAAACCACATTGAAGAAATGTGGTTACCACAACATAACATAGAGAGCAGGACCAGATTGTCAAAGATCCCACCAGCTCTCCCATTCTCTGAATCTACTTCATAACCCCCGAGAAAATGAATGTCACAGGTATAAAGCCATGTTTCTGAACATCCTATTTCTCAGTCCTCGTTGGGGGAAGTGTCTAATTTCAAAAGAGGGCATAGTGTGTTTTTTAACATCTACTAAAAACTCCCATTCAAATTTTAAACTCTTAACATTTAGCCAGTCTTAGGAAATTAAAACATCCTTAGAACTGAATCCATTTGAAAATGCTCCCAAGTTCTAATGAAAATGTAATACTTCAAAACACTGGCAACGGAGTTCACTCTCTGAAAAGGCAGGAAGGTAGTAGACTGAATTCTGCTTACTTACTTTTCATCTGCTTTTTTATAGGTTTGGAATGATCCAGCCAGTGCTGAAAGAAAGAAAAAAAAATGTTTTTCTTTTAGGAATAGTTTCATCAATAAGATTTTGCATCCCCTGGAGTTACCCTCCCCTATAAATCTTAGTAACTAAAACTAAAAAACACAGGTTTTTTGACTCGGTCCCCCTAAATTCTAAAATTAACAACCAAAATTCATGGCCCTTTAAATGACCCACACTGAAGATGGAAAGACAGGCAGGAATTTCCCTGAGATAATTCTGCTCTGGTCCATGAAGGTGTTTCAACTTCCTCTAAAACCAGGGCTGGCCCTCCCTTGTGGCTCAGCTGGTAGAGAATCCGCCTGCAATGGGGGAGGCCTGGGTTCGATCCCTGGGTTGGGAAGATCCCCTGGAGAAGGGAAAGGCTACCCACTCCAGTATTCTGGCCTGGAGAATTCCATGGACAACCCAGTCCATGGGGTTGCAGAGTCAGACACGACTGAGCAACTTTCACTCACAAAACCAGGGATTGGACCAGATTATGAGCTCTTAAACTGGTTACCTGCAACCTGCTCGGTATAATATAAAAATATCTGTGCTTCATGAAAAGGTGTCAACATCATTAATTATTAGAGAAATGCTAATCAAGACTACAACGAGGCATCACCTCACATGGGTCAGAATGGCCATCATCAAAAAGTCTACAAATAATATATGGTGGAGGGAATGTGGGGAAAGGGAACGCTCTTACACTGTTGCTGGGAATGCAAACTGGAGCAGCCACTGTGGAGAAGGGTATGGAGGTTTCTTCAAAAACTAAAACAGAACTACCATTTGACTCAGCAATTCTGCTCCTGGATAAACATCCAAAAACCCAAAAACACACATTCAAAAAGATGCATGCACCCCAGCGTTCACAGACAACCCAAGAGCCCATCAACAGATGACTGGTTTAAGGTGTGATATGTATACACAATAGACTATTACTCATAAAAAAGAATGAAATATTGCCATTTGCAGCAACATGGATGGGCCTACAGATGATCATAATAAGTCAAAGAAAAGACAAATATCATATGCTATCATCACTTACATGTAACATCTAAAAAATAAAAAATGAATCTATATATAAAAAAATGGAAACAGACTCACAAAAAAAAAAGGAAAAAAAACTTATGGTTACCAAAAGGGAAAGGGGAGAGGGATAAATTAGGAGTTTGGGATTAAACTACAGATACAAACTACTGCAGATAAACTAGATAAGCAACAAGGATTTACTGTTTAGCACAGGCAAATATACTCAATGTCTCATAACAACCTATAATGGAAAATAACCTGATGAAAATTTATATATAACTGAATCACTTTGCCGTATACATGAAACTAACACAATATTATAAATTAACTATACTTCAGTTAAAAAAAGAAAAAATATCTGTGCTTATGGACATCAAATTCATTTTTCCTGGGAAGAGTTAGCTTTCCAAAGAGGTGCTGAAAATAACCTAAAACCCTTTACCTAATTCATCTATAAAGTCCCTTCAAGTCAGTGGAGCCATCATCAGCCTTTTTCTCCTGAGTTTTCTCATGATAGAACTAAGTCTCCACTAATTTACTAATGACCATAGCCACGCTGCCAAAAGTCTCTGTTCATACACGGGTTTTTTGACTCGGTCCCCCTAAATTCTAAAATTAACAACCAAAATTCATGACCCTTTAAATGACTCACACTGAAGACGGAAAGACAGGAAGGAATTTGCCTGAGATAATTCTGCTCTGGTCCATGAAGGTGTTTGAACTTCCTCTAGCTTTCACCAGAAACACCACTTCAGTCTTATCCACCCGAGGAAATTACAAAACCACTTCCCTCATATAAAAGTTCCTCTGTAACATCCAACTTGTTGGCGCTACAGTCTTGAGGAGACTTGGGAGCTTGACTTCCATGAAAAACATTTCAGAACATGACACTGTGAGCCCCTCCAGGCGAACATATGTCTCAGAGGGCAAGGACCACTCGCTTAATCATCTCTGAGTTTCCTGTGCCACACACAGAGCTGGCCACCCAGCAGGCCTTATTGGATTCTTGAGAAAGAAATAAATGTTCAACATAATTTTTTTAAAATGGGGCAAAAAGGGACTTTCCTCTATGGAAACTCCGCGCATGTGGAACACTGCTGTAAGGACAGCAGTTGGAACAACACAGCACAGAGCAGGTTTCTCAATAGCTGTTCAGAATCAGAGGTCACTCTGCTGACCGTCAATATACTTTCAGAAGCAATCTAAACCCTGGACATTCTAATAATGAAAATGGGAGGGACTGAGTGAGTACAGTGTACTCTACCCCTCACCAAAGAGCCCGTTACGAGACTCTGTGGGAGGAGAGGGATAAGGCAACACAAAAGCAAATAAGAGATGAATTATAACACAATAAGCTGTGAGCAGTGCAATGGGAGACATCGGCTTTGTCATCCCTGCTTCCCAGCGAGGCAACTGAATGATAAAAGCCCCAGATCCCCACAGCTGGATGCCTATCTCAAAGGCTTGTGCACAGGATGCTTCATCTCATTGTTAATAGCTCTGAATGAGAAATGACCTAAATGCCCAACAACAAAGACGGATTAAAAAATGACTCCTCCATGTAGTGAAATACTATTCAGCCTTTAAAACTGATTTAGGCCTGTATTTATTGATGTGGCAAGAGATCCACAGCACAATGTGAGATGGAAAAAAAAAAAAAGCAGGTAGGATCCCTTTATAGAAAATTATTATTTCCTAGCAACACATGTCCATAAAAATGTATAGAGGTTATTTCTGAATGTGGGACTGTGAATGACGTCTACTTATTTTCTTTTTCACTTTTCTGAATAGTTTCTTCCTTTTAAAGAGAATATTATTTTCACAGTGGAGGGTGTGGTGGGGTGGGCCTGCCAGGTTGTCAAATTTTATTACTTATTTACCACTTGCCTATCAGGTGGTTTTTGATGATCAATTTGTCTCATTAGAGTGAAGTCTCATTGCTGCCCCTTAGCCAAGCTGAAGTCCTGGACCCTTAGCCCCTGGGAAGAGGACATACAAGGACTTATAAAGCAACATATTTACTTTCCTGCCAAAGTAAGTATCATGCTAATGGGTTGACTAAACCTGTTCTTTGCCTCACTTTCAAATGAATTTATCCATATCAGGCAAGGAATGTTCTCCCCACAACCAACCTCTAATCTTATTAGCCCCGGAGGCTCAGAGCTTAAAGGAGCTTGTCCCATTTCTTTCCTTTCTCAAGTCTCCTTATCATATTTGGAATAGAATAAATTTCAGCCCACTGTTCTTCTCCCTCTACTGTCAAACTCTAATCTTAATCCAGGCCCCGCCTGTATCATTTCCGGAGCTGTGGTTTTAAACCCTGGCTGCACATTTCAGTCACAGATACCCAGGTTCCACCCAAGATCATTATACAGAATCCTAGATCATTAGTGTTTTCCAAAGGCTGCCAGTGTGCTCATTAAATATTTAATGCTGAAGTTTCCCTGCATCCTCTCCTACCCAAGAATATGTACTAATAATGACCCCGGGGATCCTGAAACATCCAGACCCCTTCTGAAGACTGCTGTCTGAGGTTTGTAAAATCTTCAGCAATTTCAGGGTTTATGAGCCAGATGGCTACGGCCCTGTGTTAACTGACAGGCATATCATGGCTGGATGCTCCCCCTGGACAGCAAATGCCCTTCCCTCTGACCACACTGCTAAAGAAGTTCCCCTCATCCTCATGCACTGGCCCCCATCCTTCCCAGCAAGTCACCAGCCACGGAGCCTTGCCCGGAGCAGGACCTACCAGGATGGAGGTCTAGGGCTCACAAAGCTGGGGAAAAAATCAGCAACAGCTCCATTTAAAAAGCTCCTTGACCCTGCGGTGTTCTGATCAGGTTTGCTCATCTGCATCAGAGGCAATAAGAAAGCCAGTCACAATCCTAAAACGAGATGATAAAACCTTTCTTGTGTCCTACCAGTTCACACTGACCCAACTTCCTTCTTAGCTGCAGGGGCTGACCGGACCCTGATCACTCGTATTTAATCCCACAAGACCACCCTGGGACTTAAAGACCCCGGATACTCAGGCCCAGTGTGGCATTTAGCAAATCATATCCTGTACTTGGCTTGAAGCCCAATTTAACAGCAGTAGGACCTATCTCAGATATTCACCTGCATCTGGCTAAATATAGCCAGGCTGCCTGTCAGCAGGGACCAAGACAAATGGCTCCAGCCCTCTTATCAGACTGGTAAACCAGTCACCGGAAAGAGACAGGTGCGTTTCTGAGTTCAAAGGGCAAGATGTTTAACTCAGACACTCTAATGCGTATTAGGTAGTTTCTGATCTGAATTTCTTATCCAAGTCCATCTGGCAAAACCCTTTCCATAAATTGAGATGTGAGATGATCTGGCAAAGCCCATCTGCTCTGACTGTACATCAGTTCTAGAATTATGACATATATGAGACTGGCTGTAGGATTTAATTGTCTAAAACCTACACACAAGCACTTGAATCGCAGGAGAGGCTCGGGGCTTGACAAGGGTCTAAAAACTCTGCCAGAACAACCTCTGGGCCATCACATTTGAGTGATGGAACTCATAACTGGCTTTCTAGTACCTCTAGATTTTCTTGGCTCGTAAAAAGTGTCTAGTTTGCATTTAAATTAGAGCTGGAAGGAATATGAGATAATCATATCCAAAGGATATAAAGAGAAAGACGAGAACGAACACTTTTGGAGCTTATTGTGTGTGATATTGTGATTCATAATAAGAAATGTATATTTGGTCTTCGTTGGTTTCTGGCACAGAGCCCCTAAAAGCCTTGTAATTTCCTAAGTGGTAACAGCAATAAAAGTGTCTTAATATTCATAACAAACCCCTTCCAATGACACCTGAGTTTATGTGTTATGAGTTATGAGGTTCTTTGGGAAAGCACCTAGGGATGGAGCTGGTTGCTAGGGGAACCAAACACATGAGAGCAGGAACTTTCAGTCCCATCCCCCGATCTCCAGGAAGGGGAGAGGGGCTGGAGGTTGAATCAATTACCAATGGGCAATGATTTAATCAGTAGTGTCTGTGTGATGAAGCCTCTGGAAAAACTCAAAAAGACAAGGTTCAGAGGTCTTCAGGGTTGCTGAACATAAGGAGATTTGGGAAGAGTGATATGTTCAGAGGGTCACAGACGCTCCACACCTTCCCACCCCCAATACCTTGCTCTGTGCATCTGTTTCATCTGGCTATTCCTGAGCTACATCCTTTTATGATCAACTGGTAACCTAGTAAGTTAAATGCTCTTCTGAGTTCTGCATTGGCTCTGGCAAAATTGATCATACCCAAGGAGGGGGTCTGGGAACCTCCCACTCACCTACAGCCAGTAGATTAGAAGCACAGGTGACAAGCTGGACTTGGGATTAGTATCTGAAGTGTGTGTTTGGGGGTCGGAGGGGGCAGGGAGGTGGGGAGTCTTGAATGACTGAGTCCTTAACCTGTAGGATATCTGACACTATCTACCTGAAGCATTCATATATTGGTGGTGTTGGGGAAAACACGCATTATATTATGTAACATCCATTGCCTTCTCGGGCCTCAGAGTAGAGAAAGGTGGCTGTGGCGAGGGCAAGGGGTAGCCTGCATCACGGCACTAGTGAGGCAGGATTCTAACTCAGCAAGTGTCAGCATGATGCTCTGGGTCTCCACACACACCCGGGTCTGACACTCCTTTCTGCTCTCGCCTCATCCTCAGTCTCATCCAGAAGGAAGTCCTGTCGACCTGCTGTGCACACCAGCCACTCCAGGCTTCCTTGGGGGTTCGTTTAGCTCAACTGCAGAGAGTCCTTCCCTTCCCTTCCCAGGTGGCTCAGTGGTGAAGAATCCACTCGCAATGCAGGTGATGTAGGAGGCGTGAGTTTGACTCCTGATCAGGAGGATCCCCTGGAGAAGGAAATGGCAACCCATTCCAGTATCCTTGCCTGGAAAATCCCAAGGACAGAGGAGCTTGGTGGGCTACAGTCCATGGGGTCGCAAAGAGTAGGACACGACTTAGTGACTACACAACAGCAACACAGAGACTTCCCTTGATCAACTGTGTCCCATTCAGTGCTGATACCTGCATGTGGGCAGGAAAACCCGCGCTCTGCCAACATTCAGAAGCAGGCTGCTGGGTGGCCTGGGGCATTTCTTGAGCTGTTTGACATGTCTTTGAGAAAGAGGCGGAAGACCAGAATTCAAGTCCCAGCCCTGCCATTTGCCTGGGGTGTGGCTGTTCACTCACCCTTTAGCTTCCTTCTCAGTGCACTGAGCCATCCACTGACACTGGCTAAAGAATCAACTCCCTGTCTCTGGAAACTAATGAACCATTCATATGCAAGGAAGGGTTTGTCCGCAAACATGGTGACATTCCAGGCACCCATCGGAGTGAAGCCACAACAGTGCCTCTGCGTGTCTTTCCAGCAGCATGTCTGTGTGTCTACCTCCCTGGCAGCTGTGGGCCCCTAACTACCCATCTAACCCGAGTCCATGATGCAGAGACCGGAGAGAAAACCTCTCACAGGTCTTGAGACAAAGGCCAGAATCACCTTTTCTGGATTCCTTGCAGCCAAACGGATCACCATAAGATGCTCTCTTTTCATGCTGGGATGGGCTTGGGAAAGGACTCAGGATGGCTACCCCTCCCCAGTAGAACACCTGCCCCCAAGATGGGATGGAGGCTCCTGGTTGCTGGGGCAGTGGTGACCCCTGCCCCAAACCACTGCCACTCCTCTGCCTGGCAAAGTCCTCTTGTCCTCTGTGGCTGTAGCCCTCCCCATGTTCACCCTCCCACTCTGTAGTTTGATCACCTCGTCAGTGACACTCAGGCTCCAGGCTCACAGATGAGAGGACTGAGCCCATAGTATTCCAAGGGACCACTTGTCTATTTCCCAACCAGACTGTGGCAGGCAGGGACATTGTCCAGCCTACCCATGTGCCACAGAGCTGGCCACTGAGTAAGCTCCAAGCCACAGTACACTGAATGGCTACTGACTAAATGTTTTCTTGGTCTGTGTGTGTTGTGGGGGGGTGTCTGGGGTGTGGAGGGGTGTGACACTACCATGTGTCATGAAATCAGTACAACCCAGTGGGCTGGCCACTGTGATGACAGACCAAGTTCTGAATCTTGGCTCTATCCCCTACTTTAACCTTTGTGAGGTTCCGAGTAAGCTGTGGCTTCATCGTCTGTGAAATGGGTCTGCCTCACAGATCGATGATGAATAATTAAACACGAGTGCTATAAAGCCTTCGGTTTGATGCCAGTCTCAGGTCAGAGTGGGGACTCAGTAAACAGCACCTACCAGACCAGCCAGGGGAAAGCTGGGTGGGTGCAGGCCAGAGCCCGGGCTCTCAGAAGACAGCTTTGATTTGTAAAAATAGAGCCCGTGCCCCTGCTTTGAGCTGTGCCCAGCGAGAGCTACAGATGGATTCCTGGGTGGCTTTCCTGCTTAACAGAACAAGGAAACAGGAGGCCCCAGTCCCAACTGCTAAAAATAGGCGATGCCAGTAGACTTTGACCTTGCTTCAGGGCTGGGCAGCGCACTATGGAAACCAGGCTTGGCTCTTTGCAGGGAGCTGGGGACGCAGAGAGTTGTGCCAAGAGCCCTGCCACTGCCAGCCCTCTGATATGAATATCAGGGGCTGGGTGGGGATGTCATTCTTGGCAGGAGCCTCTACCGTGGTGCAGTAAGCCACTGGCCAAGTGGACCGTCCCCTTCCTGGCCCCCATCTATTACACCTGCCACCAACTGCTTCATCCTAGACCCTACGAAAAAAATCAGTGGCTCAGCAAACCTTTCCAAAAGGTCTCATCTAAATTGCTAAGGTCTCTCCTACAGGCAAGGCAGCCTTGAGGTTCCAGCTAAGCTCAGTGCATCACCTCTGGGGGCCTGATGACTTATGAGCCTGCCCACCTGGAAGAAGAGACCCACAGCCATGACGGGTTACAAAGCCCTTTCTCCTCCCTTAACTCACAGAGTCCCTCAATTTCCCTGTGAAATGGATGTTACTACATCCACCCCGGTGCTAGGAAAACTGGGGCTCCAGAGTACCGTGTACTGAAAAGAGTGCCTAAACCTGAAATTATAAAAACCTGGGTTCGTGCATGAGCTGTGCGACTCACTCAGTGACTTGCCAAGGTCTAAGAGCTTTGGTTTCCCCACCCAGAAGACGGGAAAAATTGGTCAATGGCTCCTAAGGTCCCTTCTGGGGCTAAAGACTAAAGTTCTAGGTTGTATGCCTTGTTACCACAAGTCGCCAAGTCAAGAGGAGAAGGTCCTAAGTCTTAGGATCTAGTTATAAAGGTTTGCTCACATACACAAATAATGATCTTGAGGCCAAATGAGCGAACTGCCAGGGAGGGTGAAATAAACTCAGGTTTACACAGAGGAGGAAAAACACTTTGGGAGTTCAGGGCATGCCGCATGAAGGGCTGTCATCAGAGTTGGTCTTGAAGGATGGCCATAAGTTAAACGGGATGAAGTGAAAGTGAAAAGTCGCTCAGTCATGTCCGACTCTTTGTGACTCCATGGACTGTAGCCCACCAGGCTCCTCCGTCTATGGGATTTTCCAGGCAAGAGTACTGGAGTGGGTTGCCATTTCCTTCTCCAGGAGATCTTCCCCACCCAGTGATCGAACCCAGGTCTCCCGCATTGTAGACAGATGCTTTACCGTCTGAGCCACCAGGGAAGTCTCTTAAACAGGATGAGAAAGGGCATTCCAGGAGCTGCACCAGCATAAGCAAAGTGACTAAACAACAACAAAACATCACCAGAGCCTAGCCTGCAATGAGCCCCAACTGGAAGGCAGACTAATGAGAAGGGGGCTGGGAGCTCCCGCTGCTCCACATGGCTCGGATCCTCAGAGTCAGGCAGATAACGGCCCTGCACCTGCTCTTGCGGGGCAGAGAAGCACGCCATGCTCACAGAGCTGCAGGCTGGAAAGGCTCTAGCACCTTCACAGTCTGAGCTCCTGCAGGTGTATGGCCTGGGAAGGATGCCTGGATCCCGCTGAGAACATCCCTCCTGCCACACGGGGCCTGGGCACCGGCAGGCGGGGAAAGCCTGGCAGCCAAGTGAGCAGAGGCTCACAGCAAAGACTTTCATAATGGCGTTACCTCCGTGGTTTCTGGAGAATGCAAGTGGCTGGGGAGTGGTCGCCTGGGGTTAAGGACATGCCACCAGGGCAACAAGTACGTGCCTCTCAAGGCAGAAAGATGGGTGTCTTCTCCCTTCTGACTAGAGGAGACGTGAGGGACAGTACCTTGCCTCCCCTTTAGTCTCAGAATCACAGGACATTAAAACCAGAAGGGCTCTTGGAAGAACATGTCCCATAAACCCATTTTACAGATGAGGAGACTGAGGCCAAGGGAGAGAAGGTGGCTTATCTAAAGCCCATCAAACCAGGAGCAAGGTTCAGGCCTGAACTGAGTCCTGGGCCATAGACAATCTGAAGCCAAAAATACCATATACAAAAGGACAACAGGAAAAGCAGCTCTGGGAAGAGGAGGACTGATGAGTGTCAGATGCTGGGGACGGCAAGAACTCTAAATTCAGCACTGAGGAAGCAACTGGAAATGGAACTCTGATGCAGGTGTATAAATGCTGGAGAAACAGGCAAAGTCCCTTAAGAGAAAGCAGTAAAAAGAACGGACAGAGAGAAACAGACACTGAAGTGCAGGGAAGAAAACTCAAGGCATTCGGGCTAAATGACCTCGGTCTTCTCAGCCAGAGGTGAGGCCACCCGTGAGAACAGTCTCTGTAGGGACTGGACTAGAGGTCTATGGTGCAGACTCAGAAGGGGAACCCTGGGGCACTTCAGGGTCCAGTGGGCGCTCATGAGGCTCCAGGAACAGCTCAGGGCTTGGATTTCGCTGAACCTGTGATCTGTGCTTGGGCCAGAAGGCACGGCCCATGGCCTCTCCAACAATGCCTGGCAGTCCTGGAGAAGCAGCAGAGGAAGCAGATGGGCCTGCATGCGTGTTGAAGGGGGGTCAGGGGACAGTCACAGGGGCAGGAGAATCAAAGGGCAAATGGGGACACAAAAGACATGCCTGAGGCTTGACCGGGCGGGGAGGAAGACCAGGGCAGGAGGGGGTTGTTGAGGGCCAAGGCCACGCGCAGAGGAACTGGAAGGAGGCTAAGAAACAACAGAATCCTGGATCTTATTCTGGTTACAGGATAAGAAACAACAGAATCCTGGATCTTGGAGTGAATGGACAGTGACAGGACCCAAGGTGCATCTGGGTGAGGTTTGCTCAAACGAAACTTCAGTGAGAGGAAACCAGGTCTGGAATATTTAGAGGCGTCAACAACTTGAGTTCTGAGTTTGCCCCAGGAGGAGGAAAATGGGCACTTGAGGCCTTGAAGGATAGGAAGAGGGTGCTGAGGTCAGAGGGTGCAGCACTGGGTGGTCCAACCTCAAAGGAAGCAGAAGTACACAGTGGAGGGGACAAAGGATGGTGGGTTGCCCTTCCCTGAGCCATGGGAGCCAAAGGGAGAGTCTCCAGCTCACAGGAAGGAATCAGGAACATGATCTCAAGGAGGCAGCAGGATGCTCGTGGCAACAGTCAAGGGGGTAAGGCAGTGGGCTGCAGACAGACAGGAGGTCCTGAAGGTAGGGCGGAAGTTGGTGTAGAGGGGGCATCTAGTGGGTGCAGAGGGACACATCTGCCCAGCAGGCACTATAACCCAGGCGTACTTAAGCCCTGGCTCCACTGCATCACCGCAGACTGAGCACCACACCATCCATCTCAGGCAGACCCAATTTCCAGGCATCGACTCTGAGTACCTCCTTACAACCATCATGCATAAGCCCAGGAAGTATTTAAAAACTCTCTTTCAGGTAGAAAGGCTTAGTTACACAGGAGGAGCTCCAGGTCTCAGTTCAAATATCTCCTACCAGAGAACTCACCCTTTCATACTGTGTCTAAAATAGCACTGCCCCTTACTCTGTCTCCTCACTCTGCTTTATTTTTCTTAACCCTTATTACCACCTGTCATATTACGCGGGTATTACATACATACATTGCATTATCCACTGCTTAGAACACAGCCTAGTGCACAACGAGCACTCAATAAATATTTTTAGATTGCTGAATAAATTCTCTTTGAAACCCAAAGCTAGATTCTGCTGGGAATGGAAACTCTGAAGTCTTTCTTGCTTTTTAAAAGAATAAAGCTGACAGTATGACATTCCTTGATTTCAAACTATACTGCAAAGCTACAGTAATCAAAACAGTCTAGTACAGACACATAGCTCAAAGGAACAGAGAGCCCAGAAATGAACTCACATTTATACGATCAATTAATGAACAACAAAGGGGGCAAGAATCTAAAATGCAGCAAAGACAGCCTCTTCAATAAATGGCGTTGGGAGATCTGTACAGCTACAGGGAGAAGAATCAAACAACTTCTATCTCATACTACACACAAAAATCAATTCAAAATGGATTAAAGATTTAAACATAAGACGTGAAATCATAAAACTTGCAGAAGAAAACATAGGCAGTGTGCTCTTTGACAGTAATCTTAGTAGTATTTTTTAATGTCTCCTTAGGCAAGGGAAACAAAAGCAAAAATAAATAAATGCAATTATACCAAACTAAAAAGCTTTTACACCATGAAGATAACTATCAGCAAAATAAAAACACCACCTACTGAATGGGAGAAGATCTTTGCAAGGGACATATCTGATAAGGGATTAATATCCAAAATACACGAAGATCTCCTACAACTCAACATCAAAAATATCCACACGATCCTATTTAGAAATGGGTAGAAGATCTGAATAGACATTTTTTCCAAAGAAGACACACAGATGTCCAACAGACAACATGAAAAAATGATCAACATCACTATCAGGAAAATGCAAGTCTAAACTACAGTGAGGTAGCCATCACCTCACACCTGTCAGAACGTCTATTATCAAAAACACAACGAAAAACAAGCATCGGCAAGGATACGGAGAACAGGGAACCCTTCTGCGCTGTTTATTGGTGGGAATGTAAACGGATGCAGCCACCATGGAAAAGAGTACGGAGAGTCCTCAAAAATTAAAAACAGAACTACTGTATGATCCAGCACTTCCACTCCTGGATATTTATCCAGAGAAAACAAAAACACTGATGAGAAAAGATATATGTACTCTTAGACTCATCGCACTGTTATATTAGCTAAGATATGGAAGGAACCCAAGTGCCCATCAATAGATGAATGGATCAAGAAGATGCAGTGTCTATACATACACATCAGAATACTACTCAGCCATTGAAAATAATGACATCTTGCCATTTGTGACAACATGGATGGATCTAGAGGGTATTGTGCTAAGTGAAATAAATCAGACAGTGAAAGACAAATATGGTATGATTTATCACTTATGTGTGGAGTCTAAGAAACAAATGAACAAACATTACAAAATAGAAACAGAATTATAGTACAGAGGACAAACAGGTGGTTGCCAGGAGGGAAGGAGGGAGAAAAAGAATAGGTGAAGGTGATTAAGAAGTACAAACATCCAGTAGTTGCAAAATAAATGAGTCACAGGTCTGAAATGTACAGCAAGGAGAATATAGCCAGCAACTACATACTATTTTTGTGTGGCAACAGGTTGTAAATAGGCTTATTGTGGTGATCATTTACAGATGTACAGAAATACCGAATTACCATCTTGTGTAGCAGGAACTAACATAGTATTGTTGGTCAGTTATAAAATAGATGAAGAAATAAAAATAAACGAAAGAGTGGTTCTGAGCTGTGCTGAGTTCACTTACTCGGGCACCTCCGCTGCGGACAGTTCTGTCTCAGGCAAAGCGAGGGAAGTCTTTGCTGACCAAACACAACCTCCTGGAGCCTGCAAGATGGCTCTCGAGCAATGCCAAGACCTGCTCAGACCACCCGGCCCCGGAGCCCACTAAGCCTGGCTGCGGCTCAGCTGTGCCCACAGCACCTGCTCTCTACACCTGGCAAGAGTCCACGAGAAGAGGGTGGCACAGCCTCTTCTGCTAGTTAAAAATACACACAGCATCCGCAGAAGAATTCTTATAATGAGATTTCTTTCTACCTACTCTAGAGATGTGCCTACACTGCATCCTCATGCTTGGAAACGTCTCCCTAGCACGTCCCCATGTGCAGCAAGATACTGGACACCTCCAGGGTGGGGCGTCACGGATGCATCACCTCACATGGGCGCCAGCACCTCCATCCCAATGCTCTTTACCACAACAGTAATGCAGTTTTACACCTGTCTTTCTCTACCAATTTCTAGTAACCTGTGATTAGCCGGTCCATTGTGGAAGGAATCAAAGGAATACTTACCGGAACCTGGGCAGAGTCGAGGAACTGGAGGCCAAAGTAATCTGTTTCCACCAGGTCTAAGTGGTACACAATCTGATCAAACAAATCCTGGCCTTTGGCATGTTTCTGGAAGATAAGGGGTAGATTAAATTTTAGGAGGTGACAGTTGATAAGAAACAAACAAACAAAAAAAAAAAACTCAAACAACAAAATCACTTTCCTCTCTCTACCATACACATATGTGTCAGAGTACACAAATTTATTTAAATGCAATTATTTTTTTATTATAATACAAACTCATGATTAAATCTAAAGCATACATGATGACAAGAAAACCCCACCAAACTACTACTTTATAGGATGATTAGGGAACCAACACCTTATTATGATAAATGGTTAATAAATAGAAAAAAAAAAAAGTCAAGCATTGATCCTGCCTTTAGCTGCAGCACTAGGAACCCAAAGAGTTGCTGTTGTTTCATTGCTAAGACATACCCCACTCTTTTGCAACCCCACGGACTGCAGCCTGCCAGGCTCCCCTGTCCATCGGATTTCCCAGCCAAGAATGGAGTCGGCTGCCATTTACTTCTCCAGGGTTTTGCCCAACCCAGGAATCAAACCCTCATCTCCTGCACTGCAGGCAGATTCCTTACCACTGAGCCACCAGAAAAGACCAACCAAAGAGTAGATGACAGCATATACAAAAATTAACTAAAAATGAATCAAAGACCTAAATGTAAGAGTTAAAACTATAAAACTCAGAATAAAACATACACACACATCTTCACGACCTTGGATTAGGCAAAAGTTTTTTAGCTAAGACACCAAAGGCACAAACAACAATGGAAAAATCAAACTGGACATCACCAAAATGTAAAACTTTTATGCTTCGAAGAACACAAAGACATCAAGAAAGTACAAAGACAGTCCAGAATGGGAGAAAAGTTTACAAATCATACTTCTGATAAGGGACTTCTCTAGGACATATAAAAAATTATTACAACTCAATAATAAAAAGACAAATACTCAATTTAAACACAGGTCAAGGATATATAGAGATGAGGGCTTCCCAGGCGGCACAGTGGTAAAGAAGCCGCCTGCAGTGCAGGAGATGGGGGTTCGACCCCTGAGTCAGGAAGATCCCCTGGAGAAGGAAATGGCAATCCACTCCAGTACTATTGCCTGGGGAATCCCATGGACAGAGGAGCCTGGTGGGCTACAAGGGGGTCTCAAAGAATCAGACCTGACTGAGTGACAGAGCACACACACATATATAGAGATAGAGAGATGGTTCACCTAAGAGAGACAAATAGCCAACAGGCATATCAAAAGATGCTCAACATCATTAGTCATCAGGGAAGTGCAAGTCACAACCACAATTAGACACTCCACACCCACTCGGAGGGCTACAACAAAAGAAGAGAGATCACCAGTGCTGGAGAAACTGGAACCCTCTTACATTGCTGATGGGAATGTCAAATCTTGTAGCTAATTTAGAAAAGAAGCCTGGCAACTTCTTAAACAGTTAAACACAGAGTTACCATGTGACCCAGCAATTCCACTTTTAGGTAAATATCCAAGGAAAAATGAAAACATTATGCTCACACAGAAACTGGTACAAAAATGTTTACAGCAGCATTATCCATAATAGCCCCAAAGTGGAAGCAACCTGAATGTCTATCACTTGATGAATGGATAAACAAAATGTAGCATATCCATATAATGAAATACTATTTGGCCATAAAAAGGAATAAAGTTCTGATACATGCTACAACGTTGATGGACTCTGAAAACATTATACTAAGTGAAAGAACCTGGTTATAAGTTACAAGTGACCACATATTATTTGAGATGTCCAGAATATTAAGTCTAGAGACAGAAATTAGATTGATAATTAGTAACTGCTTAGGACTGCCAGGTGTATGGGGTGACAGCAAAGATGAACAGGGTTTGAGGGGAGGCGGTTAATGAAGTGTTCTAAAATTGACCATGGCTATAGATGTGCAACTCTATGAATATACTGCTGCTGCTGCTGCTAAATTGCTTCAGTCGTGTCCGACTCTGTGTGACCCTAGAGACGGCAGCCCACCAGGCTCCCCGGTCCCTGGGATTCTCCAGGCAAGAACACTGGAGTGGCTTGCCAGTTCCTTCTCCAATGCACGAAAGTGAAAAGTGAAAGTGAAGTCGCTCAGTTGTCCCGACTCTTAGCGACCCCATGGACTGCAGCCTACCAGGCTCCTCCGTCCATGGGATTTTCCAGGCAAGAGTACTGGAGTGGGTTGCTATTGTCTTCTCCGATGAATATACTAAAACCCACTAAATTTGTATGTTTCAGATAGGTGAATGTATGGTATGTGAATCTCTATAAATAAACTACTAAAAATAGCAGAGAGGCAGAGTTTTTCTTTAGAGTAGTATTCCAGCAAATAAATGAAGAAAGAATAACAAAACTGTGATATCACAGTTTTGTAGCTTCTAATGAATGGCAGGCTCTAAGTATTGGATGCCAGTGGCTACTAACATTGCAATAGGAGACAGATAACCAGGTGAAAAACATCCACCCACCCAAGGTATAATCTTGCTCCCCACACCTCTGTTTCCACAGGGAAAAAAGAAATCTACCTTGCAACTGGTTAAACTACTAGATCCAACCGTAGGAAATGCAGAGGAATGTTCTAAACTACAAAGAACCACAACTGGCAAGATCCAGCCTGTGGGAAATTCTAGAAACTCCTCAGGACGAATGACCCAGTTTCCTCAGCAAACGGAATATAGGGAAGAGAAGAGATCAAGAGGACACGTACAAATTGAAAGAGATTTAAAAGACATTTGTAAACAGGCAAGCTTAACTTGCAGTATCCAGGGATGCACACTTGGGTGAGCAATCTTGGAAAGACAGTAAAGAAGTGATTACAATGAAGTCAGGGTAGGTGCTGCTCTTGGGGCTGGGCACAGGGCTGGGAGGAGGCAACACCTGGGAACTTCGGCTGGCTGGCAGGGCTCCAGCCTTTGATGCGGGTGATGGTACCAGGGTGTCTGTCTACCTCCTAGTAGTTCATTAAAGTGTAGCTTTTTGTTTCCTTTGTACGGCTCTATTTGTGTTATATATATAAACAATAACAAAAAGTTAAAAAAAAAAATAAGAACTTCATCAATGAATTACAGTCTCCTTCCTTTCCGGAAATACCCCTCTGAAAGCAACAATTCAACACAAGATTCCAGAAGGCTCGACGTGCAGTGACATTCTCTGTAAATGAATCTAGTGGAGAAATAAGGTAGGATTGGGGGCGGGCAAAAAGGAGAAACAATCAAAATTCCAATCACAGAACACGGCACTGGGGCCCGCCAGCACATCAGAATATTATTCGGCTGTTACAAAAGAGAATTATGAGGATGAGACAGAACTACGGAAAATCCTTATGACAAACGTTCAATAAACAGAGCACAAGGGAACAGCAAACTGTGATTCCAGCTACATAAATCTGTGTGTGTACTGCACATGGACTACTTGATAAAAACAGGAGAGTGGCAAAAATTACAACAGTTGCGTTAGCACGGAGACACGATAGGTGGCTTATTTCCCAAGTTTTCTTTAACACTGATCTTTTGGCAGTTGTCAGGCAACAAATACAATGTAAAAAAAAAAAGTCACAATCCTGGCACTCTTCCTCCTTGCCCGTAACAATCCATTCTCTGCAGGTATTTTTTCCAATTACTCTCCAGTGCTTCTGGCCCCATGCAACACCTATCAGCACGGTGCCAAGGCTTGATTAGTGGGTTTCCTAGTGGGAGAGAACTAGTCAAAGTAAAGCTTTAGCAGCAGGATGTGGCAGAAACAACTGGGCTGCGAGGAAGCAAGAGACCTCTTGTCCCGGATGCACCAACTGCAGCCTTAAAGCAATTCATAATCTCGCCAATCCACATGGCTGCCCTGAACTTCCCCCCCATGGCTGGTAATCAGACCTGGCCATGGTCCCCTGGGTATACAGGGCCACCAAAGCTCAACTGACCCCAAATCCAACCTGCTCCCCTCTCTTTTGGTTCAGGGCTTACCATCCAGGTATGCAATTTTAACACTCTCGGGGTCTGAACTCAAAAAAGCACAGTTCCGCAAATGTAAAATGAGGGGAGTTAGCCGAAGTCTTTGTCTAGATCATTCCAAATTTTATTTTTCTCATGTCTTTCTAAAGTGACTCAATTTAGACGCAGCTCAAGGTGGTGGTTGGGAAAATAACCTTTCTAGGGGCAGTGGGTCCCTTCTGCCAATGTAAGGTGGGCTCCTCTTACTGGTAGACCCTTACTCAGCTGGACATGGAGGTGGCAGACAGCAGAGTCTGGTGGGTAGGATGCACCATTTTCACTCACCTATAAACACTTTCCCTCACTCACCTCCCAACCAAGTACACTCTTAGGTCTCTTCTGCTGGAAGAGGGAATTCCCAGTGGCCCTTACTGGGCCTAAAAAGAATCTGATGAAATTATAAGGGCTGGAACAAATAAAAAGGTCCTTGGAACAGAGGTGCCAGGGCTGAAGACAGGAGGATCAAGACCACAGTGCTTGAATCAACCATCTCTCACTCCTCCCAGCCCGCAGTGTGTCCACTCTTAAAACTGAGACGGTTCCAGATAATTCATCTGACCACCAGCCAGGACACCGTACTGAGAGCAGCCCCTAGAAGCCCACAAGTTGTCATCTTGGGCTTATTCGCCCAAACATATCCTTCTTCGGCAACATGTCCAACTCTGTTCTCCCCGCCCCCCTCAAAGGCAATAAGGGCCCCTCCATTGGGTTCCCACAAGCAGGCTCAGGCCTTTATTACAGGCACACTTAACACACTGCACCACGGCTACTCATGTTCCCATCTTACTCCTGCTTCAGACTCAGCACTCCCAAGGGCAGAGACCTGCTGAGTTCCCCTGGGTACCATCCCTTCTTCTCTCCATCCCCAAAGCACAGGCCTGGCTGGCACCCAGCAGGTACACCAAAAATGTCTGCTGGATGGATGGATGGATGGATAGGGGATGTGTAGGGTCTAGGGCCATGAAATGGATCTTCTGGAGGGGCCAAGCTAAAGCACAAAAAAACAGACTGATATTTCCCAAGCAGCAGACCTAAAAATGAGAATACACTCATTAAAATCTTTTCAAATTAAGTTTTCCATGAACAAGCATCTGGGGAACTGTCCTGTACTTCCAAGGCCATTTACCTAAACACGATTTTGTGGCTATTACATTAAGTGCTGTCGAGTGAGGACACAAGGAGATCAGTTAATGTGACAAGACTAGAAGCTGATCCTGTTGCCTCATCATTAACTAAGTCGCCCTCTCTATGATGAAGTCACTCACTCATTCAACAAATGTTTATCAACTGCTCATCAAATGCCAGTCACCCTTCCGGCAGTGGGGTACACTGGGTCACAAAGTCTGGGAGGAGCAGCTACAGGAAACTACAGAAGAACAGATTCTTCGTGGGGAATGAAGTCAGCCTAAAAAGCTTAAGACCCGA
>NW_011494755.1:5781359-5792766 GCF_000754665.1 Bison bison bison
TTAAGACCCGAGCCCAGAGGTCGCAGTACCAAGTGGTACTCCATGCCTTCCCAAGCTCAGTGTAAAATATACTCAGTGTAAAATCTTTCAAAGTTCTAAGCACCATCTTGAAATCTAACTACAAGACACGTATGGAGAGTTGCCCCACACACAGCAGGATCTAGAGAGCTCTACCCTCGAGTTCTTGCACCACATCACCTAGTTTTTCGGCCTCCCATCTCAACACATCACTTTTCACAAGGACCAGCAACTAGTGGTTTGGAGATGGTATGGCTCTCTATAGCAGCTCCTTCTGATCTGACAGGAGCTAAAAATAACCATGCACATTAAAACCATGTGAAATAAGAATACCGGGTTGCCAGCTAAAGACAGGGCCAGGCAGGCAGCCAGCAGGGAAAGGTATGGACATTGTGATACCTTCGCTGGCCAGTCAGAGGTTCCAATTTAGTCTATCTGCTGGTTCCCAGCCAAGGTCCCGATAAGGAAGACTGCTGGACAGCTGATGTCTTAACTGTCCTGCAGATAAATGAACCAGCCTGACCCTCTCAGATAAGATGCAATGGGCAACATCTCACTGCAGCCTGACCCACGTGCAATGTAATAAGTCAACAGTGGTCCTGGAAGAACAACGAAGATAGAAGGCCAGCCATCCAAATCTCATTAGTCTCCAGAGCATTCAATGCTGTGCGTCCCAGGTAGGTTTGAAAGGAGGAAATAAGCCGTGTGTGAGAGTGCCAGTCAAGCGTGCACATCCGAGGTGGTGGAAAGCATGCCATCTGGGCAGAGAAAGGACTTCAGGAGCCTTGAAGGCACACGAGGCTCTCTCCCTTCCATCCACCGGCTCCACATCCATCAGAGGCTAAGTCCCTCTGCACCCATCTTCAGGAGGCTCTCTCCTTCCTCTCCATTGCGGCTCAGGCCACATCACCTCATCTGTGGGCCACAGCAAGAGTCCCCCGAGTGGTCCCAGATTATCATTCCATTTATCAATTACTGATCTTAAGTTTTATAACGTATGGGAACTTGATAAGCAGAAAGGGACAGAGGGTGGAGGTGGAGGAGAGGGTGGGAGGAGGGGTAGAGTCTTTCTTTAGCTCTAAGTATTAAGGTGCCCATCTGATGGTGGCCTCAAACCGGTTATAAATACACACAGTTGTACCACGGTGGAGCCATGCCCTGGGACTCTTAGAGGCCAAAATGTTGGGTTGGAAAACCAGCTCTATTTCTTTTCTAGCGACATGACTGTGACTTTAGGCAACCCCCCACGCCGAGTCTCAGCTTCTCCGTCTGAAAAACAGGTACTCTCCTCTACTCTGTCCACCCTGCTAAGTCACGGCATTAATAAAAAAGAAAGCAAACAAGCATCCACTGTCAACTGCAGTGTCCTAAACACACAAAGGAATTATTATCACTTTCATCCAAACTTTATCTCTCTCACATCTCCACAGGAATAACACAATGTGCTTTTTTGCCAAATGCTGAACAAGTGCCGACAAAGGTCCGTCTAGTCAAGGCTGTGGTCTTTCCAGTGGTCATGTATGGATGTGAGAGTTGGACCATAAAGAAAGCTGAGCACTTTAGAATTGATGCTTTTGAACTGTGGTGTTGGAGAAGACTCTCGAGAGTCCCTTGGACTGCAAGGAGATCCAACCAGTCCATTCTAAAGGAGATCAGTCCTGAATATGCATTGGAAGGACTGATGCTGAAGCTGAAACTCCAATACTTTGGCCACCTGATACAAAGAACTGGCTCATTGGAAAGGACCCTGATGCTGGGAAAGATTAAAGGTAGGAGGAGAAGGGGATGACAGAGGATGAGATGGTTGGATGGCATCAACAACTCGATGGACATGAATTTGAGCAAGCTCCAGGAGTTGGTGATGGACAGGAAGCCTGACGTGCTGCAGTCCATGGGATCGCAGAGTCAGAGACGACTGAGCGACTGAACTAAGCTGAACAAATACATGATCTAGTAATCCCATTTAAAGGAAAATAGGCTAGCCTGGCTTTGGGATTTTGGGTAAACCCATGTTAGTTCTTGGAGATCAACTCCTTCCTTTCCAAGTTCTTAATCACCCCTTGTTTAAACAGCTCTCAGAACTCTAACTGTTCTCATCAGTGGTCTTCCTGCCCATTGGTTCCCAGAAGGTACCTGCCTCAAGGCATCTTTCAACTGTCTCTAGGAAGTGCTAATTTCATGGTTAGTTATTACTTCCTATACTCACCCCCAAACTAGATAACTTGCTACTTTTCTCTGAACCTCAGTAGGAAAGTAGCTCTCTATTACCTGCAGGTGCACACAGAGGGGCCAGGGGTCTCTGTTCCTACTGCCATGACTACCAAGTCATCACAAAGAAATATACACTGTTTACACCAGGATGTCGTAAACACAAATATCTGAAATTACTGAATAAAGTTACCTTGAAATTTCATCCTGAGTGAGAAATAGCAGCTCAGCCCTCAGCAAGATCTGGTGACTCAAAACTGAAATCTATTGGTGCAAAGACAATGCAGAGGATCCCTAATCTGCTGGATTGAAGGCCAGGCTGTCCAGCTTATAAATTCCACCTCCCAGTTGAAGAAGACTTCCATGTTTACCAAGGTTCCATGACCCCAGTTTTCAGAGAAAGCCTGAGACTCAGAGAGATCAACATGACCAAGTTCCTATTGCTCACAAGTGGCAGACCAAGAATCAGAACCCAGCCTTCTGGGTTCTAGGACAGAGATCCTTCCATCTCATCCCACTGCTTCTCCAGTCGGCTCATTCACCTGTTTGGCTCCAAACACATGCAACGTGTCCAGCCAGCAAAGAAGAAATATTTCTTAAGCCCAATTCAACACACAGCTGCAGAAAGCGTGCTTCATGCGTGGTCTTGGCTACAGGTGGGAGACACAGCCACCCGGTCAAACACCAGCAGACCTCCTGGTGGGAGGTGGGGGGCAATTCCCATTCTGTTTGGAGGAAGGAAGTTGGGACAGAATGGAAAGTAGTTGATTCACACAAACACTAACCCAGAAGCCACGACACTTTCTGTGGGGGACACCAAGAGTCTGGGCGGCTCCTAGAAATTCAATTTTGGTAAAACAGAGTACGTGTTACTAATTTCCTGACCTGCCTGGCTAACCATCTCTTAGAAATCGGAGGAAGCAACCAATACCACTGCCCTTAATTTTGGTCAACAAGGAAGTGAGAACAGTCTCAGAAGAAAGTGTTGTTTTGGTGTTGCGAGTCAGTGAAAGGAGACAGTGTGAATGGGGTCCTCTTCCAACCAGCGGCGCAGGGCTCTCCACATGGGACACGAGCTCTGGGCGGGTAGAGGGTAGGCTTAACGGTTCCCGCATACAGCACCACCACACTGGCTTCCAGGGATGGAGCGATCAATCTAAAACACTGAGACTTTGTGCTCCCTTATTGCCTATCGATCAGCCTCTGTTCCAGGCTGATAAGCCGTCTTTGGGCCGAGAGTCAAAGCTCTCATTAGTTTCTGCTGTAGGAATTAAATAGCCCCAACAGCCATGATCCTATGAACCTTCTTGCAATCATCGTGGAATACCTAACACCTTCTGATGACCTCAGTTTCTGCCTCCCTATAGCTGCTTCCAACCATGCCTACCACATGTGACTCAGCAGTCAGTTGAAGGCAGACCTTCACCTAAGTGCTGAATAAAGTCTGGACACTAACGCTACTTGATCCTGGCAGCCCTGAAAACTCGTTTCACCCAACACTTCAAATATTACACCTCCCCCTCTCAGTAAGAAACCCTAAAACAGCACAGGTTGAATATGCTTTAATTTGGGGGTAACTACTATCAGGACTCTTGAGAGTCCCTTGGACTGCAAGGAGATCCGACCAGTGCATCCTAAAGGAAATTAGTCCTGAATGTTCACTGGAAGGACTGTTGTTGAACCTGAAACTCCAATACTTTGGCCACTTGATCCGAAGGGCTGACTCATTTGAAAAGACCCTCATGCTGGGAAATATTGAAGGCGAGAGGAGAAGGGGATGACAGAGAATGGTTGGATGGTATCACCGACTCAATGGACATGAGTTTGAGTCAACTCCGGGAGTTGGTGATAGACAGGGAGGCCTGGCACTGCAGTCCACGGGGTCCCAAAGAGTTGGACACGACTAAGCGACTAAACTGAACTATCAAGCCCAGGCTTCCCTGCTGGTTCAGTGGTAAAGAACCCACCTGCCAATGCAGGAGACAGGGTTCAATCCCTGGGTCATGAAGGTCCCCTGGAGCAATGCATGGCAACCCACTCCAATGTTCTTGCCTGGAGAATCCCATGGACAGAGGAGCCTGGTGGGCTACAGTCCATGGAGTCCCAAAGAGTCAGACATGACTTAGCGACTGAGCACACACTATCAAGCCCATTTTAATATGTGATCCTGACTGACGGGGACAAAAATATCAGACAACCTCCTTAACACCAAGGTCCACTGGACAAACTACTCTTAGAATTCTGGATTGGGAGACTCTCCTCACCTTTATTATTAAGCAAGGTGAGTCATGAACCAGTCACAATGCTCTTGACCCAACTGAGTCCACACGAAGCTCTGGAGAATGGGATCGGGGGCAGGAGACTGCCCTGAATGACCTCTCAGGCAGGTGCTTCCCAGCTTGGTGCCCTCCATCTTACATCAATAGAGAAGCAAGTACATGGGGGACTTGAAAGGTCCCAGGTGGCAAGTACCTAACGTGCTAATTTTCACATTGATCTTTTTAAACTGGTGGCACCTACAAACAGGGCTGTGAAGTCTTTCTCCTTTTCCCCTGCATCTGGAAGAGCCTGGCACTGCTACAACCAAATAGAATATGGTATTCGTGATATTTTGTCATTTCCAAGGTGAGTGACAGTTCTCTAGGGACACTTGCTCTGTGGGAAGAGCTGACCACCACGTGAAAAATCCAACTACCCTAAGACTAGCACACTGAAGAGGCTGTGAACAGATGTTCCTGTCAACTGTCCCAGCTGAGTGCAGCCTCCAGCCATCCCTGCCAAGGTGCCAGATGTGTGAGCACAGCCATCGCAAACCGCCCTCACTAGCCAATCTTGCAACTAAGTCCTCCTGTGTGACCTGGTCCATGACATGAGGAGCAAAAGAAAATCTCAGCCTGGCCCCACCTCAATGGGTTCTTGGCCAACAGAACCCATGAACTATGATAAACGGTGATGCTTTAAACCACTGAGCACTGGGGGAATTTGTTACGCAATAAATAATCAGAAAGAAAACCATGCCAATACACAGATATAACGTGTGCATGGCATGTGTGTGTACATAAAAGATTTAGTATACAAAAAAGTTTTCCATAACCTTAAAAACTGTTTCTTAGGAATCCTTACACTGTGATGTTAACTCAGGTATCATCTGCTTGGAGACAAGGAATTAGAATGATAAATATATTGAGTCTTGAAAAAAAAGGGGGGGGTAGGTAAACAAACCTGAAAACTACTCTTTGAAGGTCCTAACTGTTTAGGAAAAAGATATTAAAATCAAGGGCTGGAATGACTGAAGCTGCCTTGCTCTACATTCACCAACACTGTATTAAGGACTCAATAAATTGCACTGTAGGTGGGGGAGTGGACAGCTAGGGATTCAAAGAGACTTAAAAGACATTATTTACCAAATGCAATGTGTTGTCTATAGTTGGCTCCTGATTCAAACATGCCAACCACTGACCACAAAAAAGTTTTAGATGCTGGAGGAAAAGCGAACAAGGACTCGGCATCAGACGACATTGAAGACTCACTGTTCATTTTGTTGAGTGTGATCACAGATGGTAGACATGTAGAAAGAGAGACATCCATTTAGCTATTAACAGGTTAAATGACACAAAGTTGTCTCGGAGTTGCTTGAAGATATTCCGGAGAAATAACAAAATATGGGTGCTATATACAAGACAGTCTCATCATACTATTGTCTCCACTTGTATATTTGAAATTTTCCATAATAAAAGCTTAATGAAAACTTCACAAACTGCAAAGAAGTTGAGGGTTTGAAGGTGTCTGGCCACAGTGACCAGGGCCCCCACACAGGCTCTACTAGGCATCCAAGTTACCAAATAAGACGCAGAGACGGCTCAGAAATCAATACATTCAAGTTCATCATTTTACAGATGGGGAAAAACGAGGCCAGACATAGGTCATGTTGCCAGGCAGCCAGTGCAAAGCCAAGAATAGAACAGTAGCCTTCTGACCCTGAGACCAATACAATTTTCTTTCTCGGAACTGTCTTGAGACAAATGCATTATGTTACCTGAATAGGAAACAAAAAAAACCAGCCTAGCATTTCTGCTATGGAAAGGTTAGAGATCAAACAGGCAATACCAAAAATTTCAGTGTTAAAAGCTTGTTGGCTATAAAAAGTATCTGGTTTGGGCAAATATTTTTGGCTTTTTAAAATGGTGGATCAGAAACAAGGGGGGGGGGAGAAGAAAGAAACCACAGGAGAAAGGGAAAGAAAATGAAACAAATTTGTGCCTGGCCAAACAGTAACATGCAATTAAAATGATGGATGCCTTTGTGCCAGAGGTTGAGTTTGAAACAAGCTGCTGGAAGAAGGGCAGCCCTGAAAATAAATTGCCAAATCACTTTTTGCAGCCAGATTGCAGATTCCCCATCCATGTGATTCTAAAAGCAAATAACTCCACATAAATAAATATGCAATGAATTCCCAGGAAACCCAGCCAAGAAACATGAACAGAAAGAACTAATTTTGGGTGGACGACTGCCCCCACCGATCCTGCAACTTAGGAACGAGACTAAATTTGCAGAGTAAGGCAGGTCGGTGCCACCTTGCATCCTTCAATTCCTGGGACCTGTAACGACCGCCCCCCTTCTCTCCTTGGAGCCCTTTACAGCTCTGAAAGTTCTGGGTGTCGCAACACACCCCATGATGCAGTGGCTGACAGCATGGACTCTGGGATCGGCGTGGCAGGGATCTGAGTCCCAGCCCTGGTCCTCAGCTTAGGCTGAGACTGATGTCAGAAATGTCTTACCTGGTAGGAATGTTTGAGGATGGCAAGAAATGAAATGATGGATTTAACTAGGCGTGGCCCCAGGGTTCACCCCTAGGGCAGGCCCATGGCGGCAGGCTTCATTCTAGATGGCCTATCAACTCGTGGAAGATGAGCTTTACAGAGGCGGAGTGACTGGGCAGTGTTAGAAGATGAACTATGTCCCCCCCCAAATTCATATGTTGAAGCCTTAACCCTGCAATGCTTCCCAACCTGGCTGTAACTGGAGAAGAGGTAATTAAGTTAAAATGTGTTCATTAGCACGTGCCCTATCCTATCTGACTGGTGTCCTTATAAACAGAGGTCACACACACAGACACCAAGGCTGATACAGAAAAGACCACCTGAAGACAGGAGCAGACGGGGCAGCAAGAGAGCGGCCACCCACAAGGCAGGAGACAGGCCTGACTCCGCCGGCACCGTAAGCTTGGGCTTCCGGCCTCTGCAACTACAGAAAGATAAATTTCTACTGTTCAAGCCACCGAGACCACGGTACTTTGCTTACGGCAGCCCAAGCCGAATAGTACAGGGAGATTCAAGTTAGGACCAGTTTTCAATCTGGCTTGAGCAAGCTCCAGAAGATGGTGAGGGGCAGGGAAGCCTGGCGTGCTACAGGCCATGGGGTCACAAAGAGTGGGACACAACTGAGCGACTACCACTTTAGCACTTTTAGTGATCACACCAACTGCTGAGGCACAGAATTCCAGGGCTTAATTTACTCAGCTCTGTGTGCGTGGAAGATTTTCAAATCAGGTTAATGAGTGGAAAAGCACATAAAACTTTTAACCTTGTCTCTGGTGAGCATGACTGTTAGGGTCATAAAACTACAACTGAGGCACCGTCATCTATGTCCCTGATGGAGGGGTATAAAATAAAGCTGTCTTGTTACAGGTGGCCTTTGATTTTTCATTCTTCTCTCTCTCTTTTTCCTTTGGTGAGTCAGTAGTCTTAAAAAAGTCTCCTGGAAGAAGAAGGCAGAGAATGACATATTCAGAAGAAGAAAAGGAGGGTGTGATGCCTACGGGCACTCCCTGGGTCTGGATTTGCAGGGATGGCATTGTCAAGATTATTATAAGGTGAGTGGTCTGTGTTTAGTGTGAGCTGTGGTGAGAAGACTCTTGGCTGCAAGTTCACCACACAGAAAGTGAGCCTCTCCTTACCCATGATCTAGTAAAAATGTTCCAATCACAGATGCATTTTTAAAAGCAATAAATACTGAATATCAAACATGGTAAAAAAAAAAAAAAGTATGAACTAGTTCTATGTAGTATTATGGAATGTTACTTTAAAGTAGAAGACAAAAACAGGAAATTATCTACAGAACTAAACACCTAGGCACAAATATAGAGGGATTCCCTGGTGGCTCAGTGGTAAACAATCCACCTGCAATGTAAGAGACTCGGGTTCGATCCCTGGGTCAGGCAGATCCCCTGGAGAAGGGCATGGCAATCCAATCCAGAATTCTTGCCTGGAGAATCCCACGGACAGAGGAGCCTGGCGGGCTACAGTCCATGGGGTCACAATCAGACATGACTTAGTGACTAAACACACACACACACACACACAAATACAGCAACTCCTCATCATCTCTCACTGCTATGGATTGGTCACAGCTAACCCCAACATCTCCTAGTTCAACCAGAACTAATTCATCTAGAATGATTTCACAGGTAAAAGAAGACCTCAAATCTGTGTCAAAAGATTTTTCTCCAAGACTGTCTCTAAACCAGGCATTGAACCCCAACCCTTATACCGTCTCAGGGACCTAGGCAGTTCCTGTAGGGGCAGGAGGAAAATCTGTGTGGGGCTATGCAGGTGCCAACCGTTCTAGCAGGTTCCTGCTGGACGGTGCTCACAAGTGAATTGGGGGCAGTCACCACACAGATCTAGTCAACTGCTGCTCTATGAGAATTCAGACCATGCTATCAGACTTTCCAGTTGCTCAAGAAAGCTACAAAATCGAAACTCCTTTATGTGAATGTGTTTTAAAGCCTTGTACAGACCTTTAGTCTACTTTTTAATTGGAGCATGACACACACAGACAAAACTGCACAGATCACATGTGTGCAATGCTAGGAATGATCAGAAATGACCATGACTATGCAGCCACCACCCAGGTCAAAAGACAGGACTGTTCCCAGCTCCTGGACATCCCGAGCATGTCTTCCCAATCCCGCTCTCCCTCCCTCCCACAGGGGCTGCAGACTGGCTGCGCCCATCTTGCAATTCTAGATGCAAACGGAAGCGCACGGCCTGTCTTCCTCTACAGCCACGTGGGGCCCGAGCACCTCCAATCCTTGATCTTGATGGCTTGATCTTGGTGGACCTTACAGCCCTCAGCGGAAGGGAAATGAGGCCCAAGTGAACGCGGCTTTGTGGACTCACTCACGGCTGAGAAGGACTCGCCAAGGGAGGAGTCCCAGATGAGAAGCCACAAGTGTGGGTGGAGTGGGAAGGTCAAAGTCACAGAAGGGGAGGGTCTGTTCTCCCGAGCAAATGGACAGGGGACAAAAGGACAGGGGAGATGGCAGGTGCCAGGGGGAGGAAGCCAAAGTCCACAGCCACCAACAAGGCAGAAGGAGAGCACGCCTGGAGACCCACAGCCGGGGCGACTGGGACCAACTCCCATGCCCACGAGACGGGCATTTTCCCCAGAGGACGCCAACTGGGCCGGATTCCTGGAAGGGGTAGGAATCAACAAAGATTACCTAGCATGCCCCGACTTTTAAAACCCTTTCTCAGGGTCAGTATCAATACATGTGAGCTTCCCAGGTGGTGTTAGTGGTAAAGAACCTGCTTGCCAATGCCCAAGATGTAAGAGAGGCAGGTTCAATCCCTGGGTAGGAAAGATCCCCTGAAGGAGGGCATGGCAACCCACTCCAGTATTCTTGCCTGGAGAATTCCGTGGACAGAGGAGCCTGGCGGCCTACAGTCCACGGGGCTGCAAAGAGTCGGACACAAATGAAGCGACTCAGCACGCAAGCATGCATTAAAACATGTGAAGTAAACAGAAGAGGGCAGTAAACACCTGTCACTCAGGTTTAACAAGGATCAACATTCAGTGTCATCTGTACTCCTTCCTCCCCCTTCCCTCCATTCATTTTTTCACACTTTTTTTGCACAGATGGTGGTGGTACATTTACTTACATCTAAATGTGCAAATCTGAGCCGCTCCGTATTGACAGATGGAAACATCTGTGCAAGCCACACCTCTGTACCAATCCGCACACTCTAATCTCCCCAGATCCTGGGTGCCCCTCCCGGGCCAATTCCTGGCTGTCCCCACTCCCTAGGAAGCAACACCCATTCTGAACTGATTCTTCTCTAGATTACTTTTGCCAGTTCTGGAGTGACAGAGAAATGGAATCATCCAGAGGTACTCTTGTACAAGGTTTATTTCACTCAGCATAATGCCTATGAAGACAGAAAGACAGGTTTTAAAATTCACTTTGGGCCACGCTGTATAGAGATGTCTTTATCACCTTTCTCATGTTATCTTATGTGGATAAACTATAAAGCTCTGAGATAAACATTTGAGATAAAGATAACCTGCACTGGATTCAGAGCTGTGATTGCCAATGAATTACTCAAATCCTGCTTTCTTGCCTGGATCCCGTGTTCCAGATACTGGTTTCTGCACCTAACATGTGTGACAACCACCACCCCAGAGCTCTGACCTGCGGTGGCCTCTGAGAAGCAAAACTGACCACTGTTTTTGCCCCTGTCTCTTGCCCTGGCTCTTCCTTCTTAAGCAAGTAAACTGGGTACAAGCGGGTTTGTTGCTCAGTTGCTCAGTCATGTCCAACTCTTTGCAACCTCATGGCACCCCACTTCAGTACTCTTGCCTGGAAAACCCCATGGGTGGAAGAGCCTGGTAGGCTGCAGTCCATGGGGTCGCTAAGAGTCGGACACGACTGAGCGACTTCACTTTCACTTTTCACTTTCATGCATTGGAGAAGGAAATGGCAACCCACTCCAGTGTTCTTGCCTGGAGAATCCCAGGGATGGGGGAGCCTCGTGGGCTGCAGTCTATGGGGTCACACAGAGTCGGACATGACTGAAGCAACTTAGCAGCAACAGCAAAAAGGTGGAGGGATACCACCAAAATGTAAATGAAGTGATGATGTATTATTGCAGGTATGATACGACTTTTATTTGGTATTTTTTAATTGATAATTCCTAAAAATTCTAAAATAAATAGCATGCTTTAAAGTACGGAGTTGGTATGACAAGACAATACTTCTTTTTTATAAAACCCGTATTTTCATTATTTTTCCCTTTTTTGCTTCCTAGTTAACCAACTAGGCTACTTTGTTCTCAGTGTTTCAGGAAAGGTATGTTATAACCAAACACAGAAAATTAAGATTAAAAAAACAAAGATGCAG
>NW_011494755.1:5792866-5799407 GCF_000754665.1 Bison bison bison
AAAGATGCAGATGATGGACGCTGGAGCCACACTTGCCAGGCCCACCACGCTCTAGTGGCAGGCCACAGGTGGGGCATTAAACCGACCTGCACATGTTTCTTCATCTGTGCAATAGGGCACTGGCTACCTTACAAAGTTTTTGTGAGAATTAACTGTGGACGCATATACGAAGTGCTCAGAACCATGTCTGGCATTGAGTAAGCTCCCCTTTGGAAGAAAAGTTATGACCAATCTAGACAGCATATTAAAAAGCAGACACATTACTTTGCCAACAAAGGTCCATCTAGTCAAAGCTATGGTTTTTCCAGTGGTCATGTATGGATGTGAGAATTGTACTATAAAGAAAGCTGAGCACCGAAGAATTGATGCTTTTGAACTATGGTGTTGGAGAAGACTCTTGAGAGTCCCTTGGACTGCAAGGAGATCAAACCAGTCAATCCTAAAGGAAATCAGTGCTGAATATTCATTGGAAGGACTGATGCTGAAGCTCCAATACTTTGGCCACCTGATGAGAAGAACTGATTCACTGGAAAAGACCCTGATGCTGGGAAAGATTGAAGGCAGGAGAAGGGGACAACAGAGGATGAGATGGTTGGATGGCATCACCGACTCGATGGACACGAGTTTGAGCAGGCTCTGGGAGTTGGTGATGAACAGGGAAGCCTGGGTTGCTACAGTCCATGGTGTCACAAAGAGTTGGACTGAACAACAGCGACCACTCCAATTAAGCCAAGAACTCTGACTGCAGAATCCACCCCCCACAACCAATTCTGTCCTACCGCCCTTAAGCGCTATCTCTGGAGGTTTCTGCCGCTGGAGCTACATCATATGTTGTTCTTTTACTGTAGATTAATTCTGTCTTTTTCTCCTTCAAATTCAACTTCATAGGTTAAACTTATACATGTAATCTCTGAAGATCAAGGTCAAGAGCAGACAGAGCAGACACTAGCAGTACAGCAGAGGCACCAAAACCATTTATGCACTGTGTACGCTCTAGCACGCCGCTTACCCTCTCTGTGCCTCGATCTCCTTATACTGTATGTACAATGAGCCTGTTAATAGGAACTACCTAACTCATAGGGTTGTGAGAAATCAGTGAGCTAAGCCATGTGAAGTGCTTACATCATAATGTACACGGTCAGTCTACTTTGAAAACATGCCATGTGCAAGCCAGACCCCAACGGCCACACATTCTGTACGACTCCATTTATATGAAATATCTAGAGTTGGCAAATCCACAGAGACAGAAAACGGGTTAGTGGCTGCCAGAGGCTGGGAAGAGGGGAGAAAGGAGGATGAATGCTTACTTAGGTTCAGAGGTCATGACAAGGCTCTGGAGCTAGACTGTGGTAATGGTTGCCTAACATTGTGAGTGAGTGTGATGGAATGGTTAACACTTATCTGCATTTCACCAAAATAAAAACTTTTGCAAAACAATAAGTCAATTTATTACTTGGTTTTTGTAAGTAATATAAATAATTACAATTATTACTCAAATTACTACATGAACCACTACCATGGCATGGGATGTACTAAGTCCCCCACAAGGCAAAACATGAGCGGGAATACCATAGGGTACAAGCAGGGTGGGGGTTTGGGACAAGCTTCGCAGACACGGTGGCATCTGAAATGGGTCCTGAGAGACAACTGGACCCTTATGAGATAAGAATCAGCCAAGAAGAAAGGGAATGAACAGCAAAGGTACAAAGTGTGAGGGTGGGGCAGCCACCCTCAGGGTGAGGGTGAGAACCATGAGGGTGGCAGCCTTGGGGAAGAACTGGGGAGACTGGAATGCCAAGTCTGGAAAGGGTTTTACATCCGGTGCTCTCACTTACTGCGGGGTGTTGGGCAGAAACCTTGCTGCTGAACTTTCTACAAAACTGGAATGCCCACAGTTCTGTCACAGAGGTGCTACGAGGATTAAATAAAGCCACAAAAGGCGAAAGCTTCATCTCAACCTAAAACTCTACACAAACATAAGGGACGTGACTGTGCAGAGAACACTGCCCCTCAAACACAGCGGCACGTGGCATTCCACTGGTGACTGGGGCCCTCTGGGGTAGAGGCTGCGGGTGGAGCAGGTTCCCTGGCAGAGCCAGGAAGTAAGCAGCGACAGGGTGAATGAAGGCTGGAACACAGTACACAGCCCACCAGAGTAGCCAGACCACGCAGATGCCGGGGAGGGGAGTCGGGGGTGGTCCTTTAACCCTGACATCCTTAGCACACTGACCCGGGCTACCAAGGCAACGTGAGGGGCCAGATGTGCACTGTGGATCAATTACAACTCCAGTTCCCACCCCAAATGAGCTCCTTCGAAGCAGGGCCCACATTTTCGATCATTTCATATTCCTTGCATGGGGTCTTACACACACTAGTTGATCTCTCTCTGCTTTTGTATTTTGATCTTATGTTTTGCTGTGGGTTTTTGTGTGTGTGTGTTTTTAAATTTGTTATTTTGTACTGGAGTATAGTTGACTTACAACGTTGTGTTAGTTTCAGGTGTGCAGCAAAGTGATTTAATTACACACATACATATAGCTATTCTTTTTCAGATTCTATTTCCCATACAGGTCATCACAGATATTGAGTAAAGTTCCCTGTGTTATACAGTAGGTCCTTGCTGATGATCTATTTTATATAAAGTACTGTGCATATGTTAACCCCAACCTCCTGTTTATCCCTTCCCCCACCTTTACTCATAGGTTTGTTTTCTAAGTTTAAGAGTCTCATTCTGCTTTGTAAATAAGATCACCGGTATCATTTTTTACTGGGGTTTTTAACGAATACATGAAACAGATGGCATAAAGCAGAGCTCGTCAGTAAACAGAATGAACTTCAGCTCTCTCGAAAACTCATCTGTGTGGCCATGCTCGTCTTGAGAAGTGAGTTAATAAGATAAATGACACATAACAGTAATCCAAGTACACGCAATGCTTCTTTTCTTTTCTGAAGACGGCACATAATTATTGCATTTTTCTTCGGAAGCCTTTTTAATGAAGAGGAGCTATCACCATAGCTTTGAGAACAAAGCTAAATGCTTCTGGACTTCAAAGTCAGTCAGTCCTATGCAGAATACTGAAGCATCCCGAATAAATGTTTCTGACCTTGGACTGCCTGGCTCCCACTGAAACATCCCACATACAGATTTCCCTCCTCTTAGCTCCCTCCCCCCAGTTCCCCTGGGATCTGCCACTCCAGCCTGTGTGCAGGGACAGGAGCCAGTCTCCAGCCAGCTGGGCCCCTCCCTGGACTCTGACCCCCGCTGTCACTGCCACCCAATACAGACTGCAGCTCACTGGGCAGGTGGCTTGGGCCTTGGGCCCCAGCAAACAGGAGCCATCAAAGGACTGGAATGGGCTGCCAGGGAGTGCTCTGGGTTAATAACTAACCCTCAAGCACCTTTACAGTGTATTGGGCTTTCCTGGATGAAGCCCACGGCTGTTTCACAGGCAGATGCCAGAGCCGGCAGTTTCTTCTGGGCCCTGGGGAGAACCACAGGTGAGTCTGGGAACAGGAAGGGGGACCTCGGAGAGGCGAAGAGGTCTCCCTCTGTCACTGGGCCGCCAAGAGGAGGAGCCAGGAGGCGCATGCAGGAAACTGCTCCTATTACATGCTAATTACTGCTCATTTGCCACAGGTGAGCAGCCTCTGGCTGTGGAACAGCAGGCGTGCTCCAAGGCAAAGACCTGCCACCCCAGAATGACGCTCTGGACCATGTGGCTTTCAAGTGTTTCTTTAGGAGTAAAACCGAGTGGTTCCCACTGCCCTGCCATCTGTTCCACCTCCTTTCTCTCTGCAGTGTTCAAGTTCATTGACTCTACTCCTAAAAATGTCTGCAGGCACCTCTGGCCAGGAGACGGAGAGAAAGGGCTCACGGGGTGAGCTCACGGGGGTGGGGTGGGGGGCAGTGGGGGGGAGATGTTCCGGTAGAATGTAAAGGAACCCAAACAGGAGTAAGATACAGAAAAAGAGAACCTCAAGGTCAAGTGTTGGTCACCCACTCATGTCCGACTCTTTGCAGCCCCATGGGCTGTAAACTACCAGGCTCCTCTGTCCAGGCAAGAATACTGTGGTGGGTTGCCATTCCCTTCTTCAGAGGATATTCCCCAACCAGGGATCAAACCCTGGTCTCCTGCATTGCAGGCAGATTCTTTACTGTCTAAGCCACCGGGGGAGACATTCAAAACTACAATTATGGAGCTGATGAAGAACCAGAACAAAAAGATACTCTTTTAATCAAATCTACTGAACACTTCTCAAAGATGAGGAATCTGGAGCTTTTCAAAGAAGCAACATCCAATGAAAGATAGGATACCAAGGCTCACAGGCAGGGGCTGAACAGGAGCAGGAATCCTGCAAGTATTATCTCAAGCCTCAGTGCCTTTGCATATGCTGACTGGCCACCAGAAAAGCTATTCTCCACTGTCCTCAGAACTCAAAGCTTTCTGAAATTTTCTGGTTGCCCATCTTTCCCCTCCCAGTCCTCCCACCTTAGCCCTTTCTTTAAGCTTATTTGAATTTCCCCAGGGCACTTTTCACACCAGGTGTAATGACTTGTCTCCACTCAAGCTTCTCAAGGACGAGGAACTTGCCTCACTGTTTTCTGTGTGCTGAGTCAGATGCTTAAGTGATGCTTGTATCAACTGTACCTCTGGGGAACCAAATGTTGAGGATGCCATCGAGGAAATCCACAGTGGGAAACTCTAAGACAGATGGCTCACTCCTTCAACAAATGGGGAAGAAAAGGAGGGGAGAAGGGAAAACTCCAGATTAAGAGCTTTAGCTAAATTGTGGGGCAGAGAAAAAGGAGATGATGTTGGTCAAAGAACACAAACTTCAGTTATAAAATAAATAAGTTCTGGGATCTAAATGACAGCATGATGATGCAATAGTTAATTATAATGTAGAGTGTACCTGAAATCTGCCAAGATACACACACAAATGGTGACCAGAAAAGTGATGGATATGTTAATTACCTCAATGTGCAGTAACCATTTCACAATGCAGATGTATATCAAATCAACATGCTTTATATCTCAAATAAATAGCATTTTTATTTGTCAATTATGCCTCAATAAAGCAAGAGAAAATAACATTTCAAAAAATTCTTAAAGAGCTTCAGATAGATAATCAACCAAACACACTCAAAGGACCTTGGTGTGACAACCAAATAAGACAATCTGAACACTGACTATATATCTGAGACTAAAAGACAACTATTAATTATTTTTAGGTGTTGTGATAATATTGTGAATATTTTTTAGAAAACACAGCCCTTATCTTTTAGATAACTGGGATTTTGTTTTGGAATTTTTTTTAAAAGAATCAGGAAGGAACAGATATAAGAATACCAGTGAAAAGAGAGGGGCCACATTAATAAGTGATGAAGTTTAACACCGGGTACCTAGGTTATGTTCGTTATATGATGGGTACTTGGGGCTCTCTCTGCTTTTGACTGCACTTAAAATTTCAATGAATACAAACTGGAAGGAAAGTAGGCAGAAGTGAATGAAGACTACACATCCCGCAACTGCTCACCAGCAGCAACAGACTTCAGCTAATTCACAGCGAAATGGAAGATGGAACGTGCATTTCCACTTAGGGAGGAAAGGCAAGGGGGACTTACATGGAAGCGTTCTCCCTTGTTCCACTAAGGTGAGCTCAGAAGAGGAAGTGGGTATGGGAGACAACCTCATCAAGGCCAGCAGAGAAAGGAGCCGAACACAATGAGAAAAATATAACCCAACTAAAAACCAGGCAAACATCATAGAACACAGCATACCAGGAGGAAATACATTCATGGTCCATAAACACGCCAAGATCCTCAACCCATCAACAACTGGGAAAAAGTGAAGACTACAGTGAGTTCCCACTAACTCCCGCAAGACCGGTAAAATAAAACAGAAAAGCTGCCCAACGCCCAGGGCTGAAGAATGGATTAGCAGACGCTTTTATGTACTGCAGGGACTCTGGAAAACAATTTCATATGATCTTAAAAGGCCCTGCCTGCCGCCCTCCCAGCGACGGGTACATACCCAGGAGAGATGCTGGCTTGCAAACGTGCACCAGGAGACCAATTTCAGGAGGTTCAAAGCGCCATTTTTTCCCCTAATAGCTCCGAACTGAAATCATCCCAAATGTCCACCGACAAAGGATAAATATATTCGGGTATATTCACGCAGCACGGCAAGAAGTCCAGCCATCTCATCAATATGGATAAACTTCACAGACACAATATTGAGTGAAAAATCCATATACTATAAAGTTCACAAACATGCAGGACGAACAGTCTATCTTTTAGGGAAACACACACATGAGGCAAACCCATCAAAAAAGGAATGAGATAAACTTTAGGGGTGGGGAGAAGGGAAGGCAATTAGGGAGGGAACGTGGGTGGGGAATTAACAGCACTGGTGAGGCTCTTTGTTCTTAAGCTGGGTGGAAGGTACAAGGATGTTTGTTACATTACTTAATTTTTTTAGTATTTATTTATTTACTTATTTGGCAGCACGGGTCTTAGTTGAGACCCGTGGGATTGTCC
>NW_011494755.1:5799514-5803137 GCF_000754665.1 Bison bison bison
CACGTCTGACTCTGTGCAACCCCACAGACGGCAGCCCACGAGGCTCCCCCATCCCTGGGATTCTCCAGGCAAGAACACTGGAATGGGTTGCCATTTCCTTTTCCAATGTATGAAAGTGAAAAGTGAAAGTGAAGTCGCTCAGTCGTGTCCGACTTTTCTTTTAAACCAGTCATATTACAGATACTCTTTTGTATCTGTATTTCATCATTAAAAGATTTAAAGACTGACTGGACAGAGGACTTGCCAACACTGAGCAACTCTGACAAAAGACCAGACAACCTGGGAGAAGGATTAGCAAGAAAAGGAAGAGTCCCAGGTGAGAGGAGCCAGGATGCCAAGGACAAAAGCCCGAGGGGTGGGTGGAGGACATCCAAGTCTCTGATGGCAGTGCCATCAGCGAACAGCAGGGCAGAGTTAGGAAGGCCCAGACACGAAGAAAAGTCTGTAACTCGGATGAATGGGTCAACAAACTGTGGCATGTCTGCACACTGGCATATCATTCAGCCTTTAAAAACCTGACCCATGCTACCACCTGGATGGACCTTGAAGACATTATGCTAAGTGAAAGAAGCCAGACACAAAAGGACAAGGACGGTATGACTCCACTTACGGGAGGTAGCTGGAGGAGTCAGATTCCTAGAGACAGAAAGCGGACTAGAGGCTGCCAGGGGTACGGGGAAGGAGGAATGGGGAGTTCGAGTTTACTGGACATGGCTTTAGTTGGGGATGATGAAAATGTTCTGGAGATGAACAGCGGTCATCTTGCATAACAATGTGCACATACTTTGAAGTGTACACCTAAAAATGGTTAAAATGGTCAATTTTATGCTACTTACGTATTATCACAGTTTTAAAAATCCATATTTCAAAGAAGGTGCAGCTGAGCAAGCAAGCTGGAAGGATAAAGGAGAAATGCTACCAAGCCTACCTCAAGCCCCTTGAACATACATAAGACATGACACAGATGACAAGAGCGTTCAGGCATGAAGTGGGCATGGAAGAGACACCACAGAGCCAAGGGAGGCTGACCCTGCAGGCACCCAAGGAACCGGGCGGTCCACATCCCCCTGGCAGGGCCAGCTTCCCTGGGCGATTCTGCCCCTGGGACCCGGCTCAGTGCCGGGAAACAAAGACACTCCAGATGACCCCATGGGTGGCACAGGGCCCTGGGGATATCACCCTCCAGTTCACAACTTCTAGAAGGAAATGCTGGGCACTCAGCCAACTGTGACACTGGGGGAAAGAACCTACAAGACATGCTGAGAAATGGTAGACAGAACCCGAATGCCAGAGATGCTGTAAAGCAAAGAGGTTCAGCAAAGGCAGGGCAGTTTACGGCAGGAAATTCTAACCTGTCAATGGACAAAAGATTCTGACCTTCCCTGGGAGTTCCGGAGAGCACACCTTTCATGGGCTAGGGGTAGAGCACTAAAGAATGGGTCAGGAAACCCAGATTCAATTCTGGCTCCACCCTACTTACAGCTGAGTGGCCTTGAGACCTACGTAAAGGGGATAACAACACTTTCCCAGATGGTAGCAATTAAGGGAAGTTAACACAGATTCTGCAAGCCTCGGGGGTAGGAGAGTCAACAGGCAAGATACCAAGTGCTCTGAGTGACAACCTTCAACCCCAAGAGACAGGTAGGAACAGGTATTATTACACACACACAGGCAATATTACACACACACACATACACACAAACTTCTTTAAGTAATTCAGAATAAGCCAAAAAGAAGGGACCAAACTGGGTGAAAAGTATGTCTGGAAGGCTTGGGTAAGAGGAAAAAAGGTTTTTTTTTTAAATAAAAACAGTATATAAAAGGCTGCACACCATGTTTATAAACATGTATGCAAAAGCCCAAAGACTGAAGGGAGCGGTGAAACCAACCAGTTGCTATGCAGCAGGATGGGAATATATAAAATGTTTCTCTCTGTGATAATTTTAGTGTTGTTCTATTAAACACTTACTTTTTTAAAATGTTGCCTATTACCAAACTCAGCGTTGAAGAATTATGGGCCTCAAACCAGAAGGCCCTCTGGTTGAAACCACACTCACCCAGTATGACTTACAGGTGTGAATTCCATGCATGGGAACCCCAAGTGGCCTGGAAAGGGGGCCACCGTTCTGAGGCTCCGGGTCCCCATCAACCCTGGGGCAGGCTCCTCCCACCCCCACTCCTCCCAGACCCAGTCCTGGTCAGACGACCTTCCCGACACAAACCTCCTCTAGCCCGAAGCTACAGTCTGCCTTACTATGTGACACCGGTGGGGTTTTTTAAATCAGTCTGCTGGGCCCTGATTCTCCCCTCTCACAAATAAGGTATAACAACAGTAACCACCAAAAGAGGTTTGGTAAGGATTCAAGTCACTTAAGCACTTAGCATAGTATCAGCACACTGTGATCCCCTGACTCTTACCAGCTTGAGACCCTCCTCTGTGCTTCAGAGGTTGCTCACTCACTCCTTCAAGATTTGGGGGCTCAGCCGGCGCTCACAATCATCCCTAATCACAAGGAGCTGGAAGCCCAGCCAGTGCCGTTTCCTGGCTCTCATCCTCCCTGTATTTGCACCTGCTGCTTCATCCACTGAATGCCTTCTGAGCAACTCTTAACAGCAGAACCTCCTAGGCAACCTTCCGGACAACTCAGTGTCACTCAGGGCATTGAACCTTCTCCAAATCTAGCCCACGGTTCCATGGCTCACCCCCTCACCACCCCTCGTGGGGTTCCGAGTTATCTCCTGACACTGTCTCCCCGCTTCTAGACTGGAACTCTCTCCCCTGTCCTATCCCCTCCCAACGCTTCATGCGGGGTAAATGCACAACCAGTCTTGGGTGACTGAAAGCACTGGCCAAACAAAAACATTGTGGGAAACAAAAATAAGCCAGAAATTAAAATCAAGTGGGACTAGTGAGATACATCCAGTGTCGAGAGAAGCTGAAGAGGCTGCAGGATGAGATGAGAGACCCTGGGGCAGAGGAGGCACTCCTGGGATGCTGCAGGGTTACCCACCCATCTATGCCACATCAGCCCCGGCTGGGAGCAGGGCCTGAGCTCCCTGGGCAGGTGGGAGCCTCCCCAAAGCAGGTGTTCAGAACACAAGCCCTCAGATGCAAGGGGAGTCTGTGGCCACATCAACGGGACCTCTAAGCTGCCGGGAAGCAAAGGTGATTGGTGGGGAAGGGCTCCAAGGATGAGGACCCCACTCCTTACCCAGGCATTAGGTAGCGTACAGCTCAGATGGCCACAGGGAGCTCCCCGCCCCAGCTAAGGATCCCAGGGGCTGTAAAGTAGTAGGGGCAGAAGGGTCCCACCCTAAAGAGGCCCAAACTTGGGGTCTAGCTCCCTATTCAATTGTGCTGTAGAGGTGGGGAAAGAGACTTTACTGTTATCAACCCATATAAATTCATCGTTTTAAATAACATATTCAGAACTAAAAACAAAGAGAAAAGTACAGATGGACACACACACACACCACAGTTTTAAAAGTGGTTATCTCTGATGAGATTTTAGATGTTTTTAACTTCTCCTCCATCTCTATATTTTCTAATCTTTCTGCTGCCAACGTGTTCTCCTGTGAAATGCAAGTGGGGGAGGAAAACACATGCCAACCACCAAAAAAAA
>NW_011494755.1:5803237-5808796 GCF_000754665.1 Bison bison bison
AAAAAAAAAAAAACCCCACCAAGAGGAATCAGCAGCTGACCCTGCCTGCAGGCAGCTGCCATGGGCCCGAGGAGGAAGCCCCAGTGCAAAGAACCAGATTCCTGCAGAAGAAACACTCTGGGCAGCATGGAGGAGGCTGGAGACAGGAGTCAGGCCATGGAGAAAGATGGGACACGGGTTTTGAGGACAAGTTGTGGGTGGAGGATTTCTGCGGTGATTGAGTGGAGTTTTTTCTAAGTCCCTATGCAAGAATGTAGGAGAAAGGCTATCTCCCTGTATCACCGACCTGACTCCCACCACAATCTTTTGCTATTTCAGAATTAAACAGACCTGCGCCTTCATCCACAACAGTGCACTAGAGACAGAACTCAGTGAGGTTATACATGTGAAAGCTCTTAACCAGTTAATATTTGTTCTGTACTGGACTTGTGCAGGGTCATGTTCCTGGTGCTGGAGAGGCTGGCAGACACCCCCACCCTGCATATTAACACCGACAATCCGGCAAGTGAGGAACCGGAGTTAAGCGAGGGCACCTCTGTCCCACTTGGGATGGTCACCATCCACCTCTCCTGCCTTCTCCTCTTCCCCACCTGCCCTCCTTTGAAAACAAAGGTATGTTTTAAAAATACATAAACCCATGACACAGTCATCCGAGGGCCCCCACGGCCTCATTCATAGTCCAGGATGGGTGCGAGCAGGGTAAGCCCTGGAGGGCCACCTTGAGTCATTACCAGCCCTCACAAGGAGGAAAAAGCAGCCGCCTGAAGTCTGGGATAAGGCAGGGTGTTCATGGCATCAGGGACCTCAGGAGTGAGTGGAGATGAGGAGCTGCCTTCTCATGGGTCTTATGTGGTCCTCCATTTCTTCCCACACCTGAGAGTGAAGATACCCCTGTCCTCCAAGTTAGACCCCACTCCTCACTTCCCCCACACTCAATCAACAGCCCCACCTCCGGGAACGCACCAGCACTCAGTCCCTTCTCCACCCCAGGCCCTCATCACCCTTCACCTGGATTACTGCACAGCGGAACTGTCTCCAGAGAGGGAATGGTCCCCATTCCCTCTCCCAGCCCAACCTTCACTCTGGGGTGGCAAAGATGGGCTCCCTAAAGTGCAAGTGTGAGCCTACCAACCCCCAGCTTGGAGGCTGCTGCTCCCATCCTCATTGTCTGAAGCCCTTTTTAATGCACAGTGCGGCTGCCCTCTGCTCTCACAGTTCAGAGCCAGTGTTTTTCAAAGGTTGTGACTTGCATGCCCAAGGTACCGATTCAAAGTCCAGCTTCCTAAACTAATCAGAAATTCTGCAGGTGAGCTCTGCACAGCTGAACTGGAGACAAGAAAATCCCAGATGCACTCTTTGTGTACACTGAAGTTAGAGAACCCTTTTGCTGGAGTTTCCCGTTGTTTAGGTAAATGCCCAGAACATATCTGGCCCCCTGCCATGATGCTGTGTTAGGACTCGGGCCAGCCACCTTACTGCTGATCCTACACATCTCCAAAGGCGAGAGTGGTTCCCAAAGATGCACCTGACTCCTCCTCACTGAGTGACCAAGGGAGTCACTTTATATCCCCAGGCCTCTGTGTTCCATACATACGATGGGTGGATATGTGTTGTCTAGGGTCCCTTCTAGACATACGATCTTCATGTTGTATCATGTATGTTCTGTTGGGTCTGAGGTTCCAGTCCTGAAATTCTAAGGACCGGCATTTTTCTATCTGGGGGTGTAAGTGGGGGGTGAAAAGTGAAAGTGTTAGTAACTTAGTCCGACTCTTTGCAGCCCCATGGACTATAGCCCACCACGCTCCTCTGTCCATAGGATTCTCCAGGCAAGGACACTAGAGTGGGCTGCCTTTCCCTTCTCCAGGAGATCTTCCTGACCCAGGGATTGAACCTAGATCTCCTGCACTATAGATGGATTCATTACCATTTGAGCCACCAGGGAGTAGGCGTGGGAGGGTAGCATTCTTTTCTCATTCAAAGTGAAACTTGTTTCCAATTTCCAATAAGGGAGAGCCAAGCAACGCTTAGCCTTCCTGGCATGGCTTTTTTTTTTTTTTTAGGCCAAGCCACGCGGCTTATGGGATCTTAGTTCCCTGACCAGGGATCAAACCCAGGCCCTTGTCAGTGAAAGTTCAGAGTTCTAACCACTGGACCACCAGGGATTCCTACCCTTTTTTTTTTTTTTTAATGTTCATTTCTAGAAAATTTCCCAATCCCTTTTCATAGGCCAAAGAGGAGGCACAGAGATGTGTGTAAGATGACAGCCGACCAGCAACCCTTCAGCACCCTGCTGCTTCCTAAGGCCTTTTCATATCCTTTTAGACATATAATCCTCCCATTTTAAAGACCAGAAAATCAAGGTTCAAGGATGGCGCAGCCAGACTGCGCAACTCAAACGTGCACATTCCCACCCTGAAACTCTCTGTGCTTGCCCTGTACCACCCAAGTCCACACTGAGCTCAGAGACGGTGAGAGCAGCTGCGCCAAACCCCCTACTGGCCAACGAGGCATGCCCTGCAGGGCAAGGGAGGGAGCGCTAACCAGCCAGCCACACCCCTTCCTGGCTCTCCACACGGAGCTGCTGGAAGCCTGCGCATGCAAGGGAGGGGGGAGACGGGGCTGAGCAACAGCCGCACGAGCAAAAGCGATGCCAGGGATTTAGTCAACAGAGAGCTAATATGAGTCAACAGCGGGTGCCGCTGCCAAACACACTAATGGGATCTTCAGCGGCATTAACAGAAGGGAAGAGTCTGGGGCAGGCCGAGGGAGTCCTGCCCTGCTGGCCAGACCACACCTGAGGGCTGGGGCCTGGCCTCGGAGGGGGACGCACCTTCTGAGCCAGCACCCAGGTTTCTGAAGAGGAATGGCTCTGGAAGGGCACTCTGGCCTGTATGGTGGGCCAAGGCCTCCTCTGGGAGCTGGGCTGGCACAGGAAGCCCACTCCAGATTGCCCATTATAGATGGATTCTTTTTTTCCCCCAAAGATCCTGATGCACAACAAAGCTTAAGAACACACAGGCGTGCCAGAGGATGAGACCCACCACCTGGGGAAGGGGGCTCCAGGCTCCATCAGGGAAGCATCACTGGAGAAGACAATTACAGCTGCTTCTTCCTTTGTTATATATAACAGCGGGGCCGTGGCATGGCCAAAAAGTGGCTGACTCCCTGAAACAACAGGGAGTCTAAAAATGCATAAGGGGCACTGGATTTGAGATCCTAGAGCCACAAGAATCAAAGTCTCCAGGAAGTCCTCCTGATTCATCCATCCCCAGCACCCTATCTGGTGAGCCTGTGAGCTCAGCATCACTTACAGGAAAAAGACACACTGCTGCCTGCGTTTCTCAAGGGCCTCAAGGCCACCTCTCATTCACCTTTGGGTCCACAGCCCAGCTGAAAACCAAGGTGCCCCAGCACAATCCCACTGAGGGCCTTGTGTTTGAGGCACTTCTGGAACACAGGCCTCCTGACTAGGGCTATAAAACGGCTTATGACAATGCCTGAGCATGGTGAGTATGCTGAGCGGAGAATGCATGACGCTACCACCACCAGAGAGTTTTAATTACAAAAGAGCCATAGTTAGCCTGGCGAGTGTGCTTTGTGCCTGAGCAAGTGACTGGAGACAGAAAATCCAGCTTAGGGAGATGGCGGTCAAAGGTAAATCCGGTGTACCAGGCCGCAAAGCCATCCCAGGGCCCAAGAAGCAGTAAAAATTCAGGAATGCAGGAAATGAGAATAATGACCAGGGGGACTAAATGCCAAAAAAGGACAGCATAAAAAGTGAGCCTGGTGAAATGGGGCTGAGAAGGAGCACAGATGCTACAGCTTTATGGAGACCCGGCTGCTTGGAGCCCATGCTGTAACTGAGAGTTCGTTACTGGCACTGAAACTCTGAAGATGACTGTGGGAGACTGTGATGCAGCTCTCACACAGAATAAATCTTCCAGTCAATGAGCTGTGCTCACTGGTGAATTCTCCATCTTTCCTCCCCAAGCAAGGGCACAGATGACCAAAGCCAACATTTGCTCTGGACCTGCCTTTGGGCGGCACATATACATTATATGCATGTCTATATAAATAAAATTGGAGGTTCACTAAATAACATCTTAAGGCATCCCATTGGACGTCCCTGGTGATACAGTGGATAAGAATCCGCCTGCCAATGCAAGGAACACAAGTTCGATCTCTGGTCTGGGAAGATCCCATATGCCGCAGAGCAACTAAACCCCTATGCCATAACTACTGAAGCCCGTGCGCCTAGAGCCTGTGCTCCCCAACAAAAGAAGCCACCGCAGCTAGAAGCCAGCACACCGCAAGTGAAGAGCAGCCCTCTCCCCCCACTGCTCTCTCTGCAACTAGATAAAAACCCAAGCAGCAGGTAAGACCCAATGTAACCCAAAAATAAATAAATAATTTTTTTTTTTTTTTTTTTTTACAAAAAGGAAAGAAATCTGCCATTGTAAGAAAACCTAGTTAATTCTTCTGTCAAGTAGCCTTTAATTAAGTGAAGAAACCTTTAGGATGCAAAACCTGCCTCCCCCACGCTAGGCCAGGGCTCCACCAGCTGAGGTAAGTCAGCCTTCGCATCCCAACCTGTTCATCTGGGTACCTGTTTGGGTCTATTCACCACGCATGCATTTTTACTGGGTTTGCATTTTTCATCTCAGAAACACCACTTGAACCTGTCGCAGAAACCTGACAGAAGCAATACATTTTATAAACGAATCATCTTGGGGGAACAGACAAGAAAATCATCAGCAGTGAGCGTTGTCAAAGTTCCCAACCAGAGCATTCCTTTCGCAGATCTGAGATGCAGAACGCGCCACATCCTCTCCACACACCAGCTGCCCGCTCCAGAAGCAACCCACTCACCTCTCCTCCACTCGGCTCGGCCCGCCCCCCTCCCCTTTTTCAAGTCTCCTCTCCCAGCTGAATAAAAAGCTGGAGAGCCCAGTCTTGGAAAAACAGTAACATTTTAATACTATTTTAAAGACAACTGCTCTGAGCACTGGAATGTTGGCTCCTTTTCCATGAATAAAAAGGCCCCCGAAGGGTATTATCGTAACAAAATGATATCCTATGGAGAGCACCAGGAACCACAAAAATAAAATCGCCATAAACTGAAACTGTCTCAAAATTAAACCTAACACAAGGAAACATTAAACCGCAGGCCAGGCAGACTCTGATTTTCCCATCTAAAACCCTTACAGGTTCCCAGCCAGTTCTCTCCTGACGTCCAATTTCCCCCACCCGAGAAGGTCTGAATGCTTTCTTTAGAAGTCCCGGTATGTTATTCCGCCCGCCCCGCTTGAAACCCTCGAGACGATCTGTAACATTCATCTAAAGCTCAACCGTTACTGTGTCCTCAGTCACACCCAAAGATTCCCAAAGGCAACGTCTGCCGCAGCGCCGGGTGCACAGTAGGCGCCCCACTAATGTGCGGATTCGATCTGATCAGATCTGGCCCCTTGGGCTAGAAAGACCCGCTGGTGGCCGGACGCCCTGGCGGGGATAGCAGCGCCAGCCGAGCTCTCCGCTGCAGGGGGCGGGGTGCAACCACCT
>NW_011494755.1:5808896-5809684 GCF_000754665.1 Bison bison bison
GGGTGGCCCGGGCTGAGGCCGCGGCGCAGCCGCCCTGGGGTGCCTCCGCGGCTCCACGCACAGTCCCCGGGGAAAGTCCGGCGCCCCAGGCCCGGGGGCCGACTCCCAGCGGCCCAGAAGGGGGCTCTGCCGCTGCAAAGTTGACCCGATCAGCGAGAGTAGATTCTCGAGTTAGCTCCCAAGTCGCCCAACCCCCTGTGAAGCAGCGGGCCAGAGGGGCTGTTTAGGATGGGATGAAGGGGTGGGGAGCGCCCAGATGGGGACTGGAGAGAGCAGAAATACTCCCCTGACTCCCCCCCAAACTTGGGGCACCTGCCGGCCAGCAGGCGAGGGGGCTTCTCCTCCCCTGCCTTCCCACCACGGCCTGGTGGCGAGTCTGGGGGGCCAAGCGGGCTCCCCCGGGGCAGCCCCGCCTTGTTTTGACATTCTCTAAACGACAGCCCAGCACCAAGAAGGCCGCTGCAGGAACCTCAGGGACCGAAGGGGAACAACAGTCACCCGCGCCAGGGGGCGGGGACTTGGGACTTGAGGGGGCGCGGGCCAGGGATGGGGGCCCCCGGAAGAGACCAGAATGGGGTGGCCGGAGAGGGAACAGGACTAGGAAAGCGCGCAGAAGGGGGAGGGGATCCCGGAGAGGTACAAGGGGAGCTCCCCAGAGGGGAGCATCGGGGGAAGGGAACTGCCCCACGAGCCCCGGGGTGCCAGTGGCCCGGACCGGCTCCGTCACTCACCGGCAGGTCCACGCTCACTTCGGTACCGTCGAGCAGGAAGACGCGGCAGTAGAGGGT
>NW_011494755.1:5810562-5825783 GCF_000754665.1 Bison bison bison
TCCCTCGGGGCTGCGCCGGGGATTTGCAAACCGAGTCTGTGCTGCCCCCTGCCGGCCCGAGCGCCCCCTGCTGCTGTAGGTGTGCTCACGTGTGTACACGTAGGTGAGCACACACGTGTTTCCGGCGCCCTGAGCCCTGAAGACGCCCGAGTCTCCCCTTGCCTAGTTTGTAAACCTGGGCTGCATGTCCTCAGGGGAGCCATGCCCGAGAGGCCAGAAAGAAAAACGCAGGAAGCGAAGGCCCTGCCAGGCCCTCAGTTTCCCCTTCTGGAAAAGGATGGGGGTGGACTAGGTAATCTACCAGGTCCCCACAACTGAAGTTCTGTCAGTTTAAAATCTCAGAGCTGAAAGAGCCCTTTCTGCTATTCCAGTCCTATGGACACATTCCAGATAAGGAAATTGAGGCCAGGCTAGGAGAAGTGTACTTTCCCAATGGACTATGCAGAGAAACACCTTTCCTCAAGGAACTCGTGTCCAGTATGAAGGAAGTGTGCGTGCGTGTGTGCTCAGTCGCTCAGTCCTGTCCGACTATTTGCCATCCACAGAGGCCTGCATAAATAGCCACAACTTTTAAGAGTAGTAAGGGCTGAAGAAGTTACTGAGAAGCAGAGTAGAACTGAGGCGTTAGGAGGTAGTCTATGAGGATACACGGAGAATATTGGAGGCAAAGGAAATGTTTATAAACAATGCCCCCCAGGTATACAAGTTCAGGGACTGGTTCAAGAAGAAGTGGGTTGTCCATTGTGGTTGAAAGAAGGTCAGGCCTCTTGAGAACAGCACTACTTTGCTTCTGTGTGTGCCTGACACTGTGCTAAGCCCTTCTCATTCATCATCTCCTAAATCCTCAGGACAGCCTGGTTCCATAAATGGTTTTATCCCCATTGTACGGAGGAGGAAATTGAAGCTTAGAGAGCTTAAGAGACTTGCTCCAGATTTCATTTCAAATAGGGGCTCATTTGCTGGGATTTAAAGCTGTTGCTCCTAACCACTGCCAGGCTGAGGCATGTGGCATGATTGGCAAGCAGTGGTGGTTTCTGAGAGACCTGGACAGAGGCAGTGGCCACAGCAAAGGGGAAAGAGAAAGAGAAGGATGAATTCAGGAGGTATTCCAAAATCGACATTTACTGAGGATCAGGCACGGTCTTAGGTGATTTCATGGATGGTATTTTCATTACCCTCATTTTAACCTTTCTAGATAGTTCTGTTTATCCCCATTGACTTAGGTGGAGTTTGGAGCTTAGAGAAGTAACATCCTTGCCTGAGGTCTCAGAGCTCCTGAGTGGCAGCAGCCAGTGCCCTCCCCTGTTGCCTGATGTTTCTCTTACGACTCTACGGGGATCTACCTGGTGACAGTGTATTCTGAGGGGGCACCTGCAGTCAGGCTTCCAATACCCACTCTGCTCCTCTCCCCACCCCCACCCCCACCACCAAGACTTAATAGAATACTGTCAGCAAACGTGTTCAAAGGGGACCCAGTCTGCTTACGGTTTATAAGGGTAGCCCATTTCCTACTCTATAGCCCAGAAGTGCTCTGGTAGACTGAATAATGGCCCTCTGAAGATATTCACATCTCAGTCCCCAGAACCTGTTCCTGAATATGTTCCTGTACATGGCATAAGGGACTTCACAGACATTCCTTATAAATTCAGGAATTTGAGGTGGGGAGGTTATCCTGGGTTATCTGGGTAGGACCAATTTAATCACAAAGGCCCTTGTAAAAAGGAGACAGGGGAGTCGGAGACAAAGAAAGTGATGTGGCAGTGGGAGCAGAAGTCAGAGCAATGCATCCAGGAGTCAAGGAGTGTAGGCAGAGGCTGGAAGCTGGAAGAGGCACGGAACAGATTATCCTGTATATTTTAGAAGGAACACAGCCTTGGTTTTTAATGCAGCCTGTAAAATCTGACTCTGACTTCTGACCTTCAGAACTATAAGATAATGCACTTGTGTTTTAAACCCCTAAGGTGATGGTGATTTATTCCAGCAGTGATAAGGAGACTCATACAAGTGCAGGGTTAAATCATGTTAGGTTGGTACACTACATTTTCCCAAGCCTCTTGGCATTGTCACAGTGCCATCCCTCTCAAAGGAACTGTCATTCAGTTTCTACGTATCCTCTGTCCTTCTCTCCACTAAATGCTGAGCTCCATGAAGACAGGAGTTTTTTTCTTATTCATCACTGTATCCCCACCCAGCACCTAGCCTGCTGCCTGACAAATAATCAGCATTCAATAAATGCTTGTTGAATGAATGCAGGATCAGATTTCATTGTCGTAATAGCCCGTGGGGTAAGTATTGCTTTTGCCTTTTAGAAATGGAGAAAATGAAGGTTGGAGTAGAGTCCAGACTCACACTCACCTCTCCTGACTCCAGCTCCCAAGTGCTACTGACAATACCATGTCATATCTAGATTGCGTTCATTTTACCTGTACCTTCTCTGTCCTGGGCACCGTCACCTCACTGATTGAATGGATCTCATTCAGTCTTCATCCCGATAGTGATTTTTAAAAAAAATTTATTTACTTATCTGGCTGTGCCGAGTCTTAGTTGTAGCACTCAGGATCTTTAGTTGTGGCACATGGGATCTAGCTCCCCGACCAGAGATTGAACTTGCGCCCCCTCTATTGGGAGTGCAGAGTCTTAGCCACTGGACCACCAGGGAAGTCCCCGCAATAGTGATTTAAGCACTATTTTCTCCACCACACAGAGGAGAAACAGAGTCTCAGGACTTTCTTTGATTAAATCTCACGTTAGTCAAGTTTCCTCCCCAGAATTTCCACATTTGAATAGTAAGGTTGCATTTTGTCTGTTCACAGTGCTATCTATTTCAGTGATTGCTCTTTCTTCATCTTGGCATTTTAGACCATAAAAATTCCTTCCCTCTTATCCAAGCTCTGTACCAGCCCTTCAGAAATTTTAATTGCCATTTCTCAGACCCTCTCTGAGAAGGCCTATAATACTTTGGCCACCTGATGTGAAGAACTGACTCATTTGAAAAGACCCTGATGCTGGGAAAGACTGAAGGCAGGAGGAGAAGGGGACAACAGAGGATGAGATGGTCAGATGGTATCACCGACTCAAAGGACATGAGTTTGAGTAAACTCCAGGAGTTGGTGATGGACAGGGAGGCCGAGTCCATCGGGTCATAAAGAGTCGGACACGACTTAGCGACTGAACTGAACTGAAGACCTCTCTGCTCAATGAAAATAGACCAGAAATGCACATGTTTCTAGTTTGCCAACACATCGCTCTTTTACGGGCCTTTTGGTCTTCAAACTATCAGTTAGTATTTTACCTGTGTTCCTGTCTAGAACCATCTTGAGCTGAAGTTCTCAAGAAAGAGTCTACATTTAAATTCCAGGTCCTTTCCTTGGCCACAAGCATTAGCTTGAGTTTCTCAATGTCATGACACTTTGGAAGCTGACCCATAGAGTCACTTTTTGCCTTCTCATCATTAAAGATCAGCCACCAGTTTTTTGAATTTTATTTTTATTGAGGTGACATTGATTTATATAAGCTTATATACATCAATATAAAGTTTATATAAAACATATAAGTTTCATGTGTACAACACTGGTTTCGTTTTTAATTTTGTTTCATTTTTGGCTACACTAAGCAGCACGTGGGATCTTATTTCCCTGACCAAGGATCGAACCTGTGCCCCCTGCTGTGGAAGCACAGAGTCTTAACCACTAGACAGCCAGGGGAATCTTTCAGCCACCACTTCTTTGTCCACCTCCTCAGGTTCATGAGAACCTCCTAGCTTCCTTCCCATCCCTACTCCCAGAGTAGCAAACCTTGGGGAGCTCCTTACATGGACCCTTCCTCCATAGTAGTCTTATGTGTTAATTAAACAGCCCTTAGCCCTGTCTCTAAGCAAGAAACTCCTCTCAGAAATGTGCCATTTATCCTTAGCCTTTGTTTCCTGGCTCATTTCCTAGACTCAATAAAATTATGCCCTCATTCCCTCAGACTCTTTTTCTTTTCCCATAGAACAAGATTACACTTGAATGTATGCTCCTATTTATTCCCTTGTAATTTTTTTTCCATAAACATTTACTGAGACGTTACTATGCCTCACAAAGCCCTGCCCACTCTTCCAAGTGTTTGTAAATGTTGGCTTAGTCTTTCTGCTATGATTTCACAATAATAGCTATCATTAATTAAAGACTGTGTTGTGGGCAGCTGTGGTTTCTGCCAGCCTTGAGTCCTTTTTCTTTCTTTGGGGACAACAACACAGAGAGAAGCATAGCCAAAGCACATAGTTTTCTGGTGAAAGTTCAGGTTTAGACTACCTGGATCCAGCCATGCCTGAAGCTACTCCTTGGAATTTACAGTTTAATAAGTGAATCAAAACAGAATGAAGATTTTTCCAGGTCCCAGGTTCCTTGGCTTCATTTGTTCTCTTTCCTGAACATGAGGCATAAGCATTATTTTGAATAGGCACTCCCACTTTGTTCATTCTTTAAAGGACTCATCTCCAAGCAAATAATTAGCAAAGCAATGCTCATCACTGAATTTACAGAAATAAATGAAGAGTTAATAACTCATCTAAACTTTTAGGTTCAGAAGTGGCAGTGATGAAAGGACTTTTGGGTGACTACAACTGAGTCCCAAATTTATATTTTTAGCCAATCCTTTTACCCTGCTCAAATCTTATTTCTGACTTCCTTCTCAACATCTAATCCCTAGATCTGCATTCCAAACATCTATTGCCCGGCCCCGTGTCTAGACTCAAGAGATCAACATTTGGAGAGAAACAGGAGTGGTCCGCCTTCCCTGACGCCCACCCTGGCATGTGTACCCTATCTGAGGACCCATTTCTTCCCTGAAGGATGTGCACCCCGCTCTGGGGAGACCCACATGGCTCTGATGTAATAGCCCCAACATTCAGACGCTAGCGATGCCCACAGAGAACGGAGGGGAGCACTTTCATAGTGCTTGCCAGCCTTGTTACCTCCCTGCCTTCATCTCAGATGTAACCACTTATTATTTAACATTCCTCATGTGCTTCCTAGTCTCTTATTCTCTCTTAGCCAACTGGTTACCTTTGATTCTTTTCTACCCAATGGTCTAAAATCAGTGCTGTCCAATAGAACTTTCTGCAATGATGGAAACATTCTATTAATATATCTGTGCTGTCCAACATGGCAGCCCCTAGCCACATGTGACTATGGAGCACTTACAAGAAAGCTAGTGTGACTAAGGAACTAAAATTTTAATTTTATTTTATTTTAATTTAAATGTAAACCTGATTTGTTTTTGTTGTTTAGTCACTAAGTCGTGTCTGACTCTTTTGTGTGGACTGTAGCCCGCCAGGCTCCTCCGTCCATGGGATTTCCCAGGCAAGAATACTGGAGTGGGTTGCCATTTCCTTCTCCAGGGGATCTTCTCAACCCAGGGATGGAACCTGTGTCTCCTGCATTGGCAGGCAGATTCTTTACCACTGAGCCACATTAGAAGTCATTATATCAGACAGTGCAGAACTAGACATCACCTCTACCTCATCACCCATCAGTTCAGTTCTGTTCAGTTCAATCGCTCAGTCATGTCCGACTCTTTGCGACCCCATGAATTGCAGCACACCAGGCCTCCCTGTCTATCACCAACTCCCGGAGTTCACTCAAATTCACATCCATCGAGTCGGTGATGCCATCCAGCCATCTCATCTTCTATCGTCCCGTTCTCCTCATGCCCCCAATCCCTAAAAGACTCAGCATCAGAATCTTTTCCAATGAGTCAACTCTTTGGATGAGGTGGCCAAAGTATTGGAGTTTCAGCTTTAGCATCAGTCCTTCCAAAGAGCACCCAGGACTGATCTTTAGAACGGACTGGTCAGAGGGCATCACCTATGCCTGGGCTCATTTCTGTGGTCCCTGATCCACTCCTATTGGGTCCAAGTAGTGACCCTTTTTCTCATCCCAGGCTTCTGACATTAGCCTTCCCAGGCCCAGCCAAGTCATGACTTGATCCTGTTTGCCATTGATTCAAAAACCCATCTTCTGCCAAGTTGGTCAAAACCAAGGTAACTTGTTCTTTGGGGGAAAGACCTTGGTAACTGAGCTGCTATGGTGGTAGGATGTGCTTTTGAAATCCTTCCACAGCTCAGAGCACAGCCTGAAAGCAGATTTCCAAAGTGGGGGTTCCATGACCCACTTGGCTTAACATCACACAACCAAGGCACAGGAAGCACAGACACACAAGGAACCCTCCCCATCACCTCCTTCCCTGTTGTAGCTGTCAAGCCCTAGTTCAAGCCAAGGAAAGACAGAACTTGAAGAAAGAGAAGGTAGTGGGTAGGGTCAGATGCATGCCAGTGAAGGTTTAAGAGGCATGAGGTCTGTGAGGGGCCTCTGGACTGGGCCAGCTGGGGAGGAGACATTGTCCCTTGTGGCCTTGAGGGCAGTCCAGTGGTGGAAGCAGAGAATGGATTATATGATGGATGTAGGGAGATGGAGATAGTAGATCCAGGCCACTCATCTTGAAGGTTTAGTATCAAAGGCAGGCAGTGAGGTATCAAAGGAAGAACAAGGACTGCTGGATCCTCATCTGATACTTTCTCATCTGCTAAATGAGTTTTGTTTTGTTTTAATAATAATAGGACAAGATAGATAACAGGTGCAAAAAAGAAAAGGCTTTATAAATTGCAAAATTCTGTGAAAATATAAGGCTCAAAAAAGAAGGGAATACGGCAGTTGCTAGAAGGGGCAAGGAGACCAAAGAAAATTTGGGGGGGGGGATGGCTCTAATTTTAATATTGGGGAGATCATTACATATTAGGAGAAAAAAGGTGGGCTTCCCTGGTGGCACAGTGGATAAGAATCCACCTGCTGATGCAGGGGACATGGGTTCGATTCCTGGTCTGGAAGATTCCACATGCCTCGGGGCCACTAAGCCCGTGCACCACAGCTACTGAGCCCATGTGCTGCAACTGTTGAAGCTCAAGTGCCCAGATCCTGTGCTCTGCAAAAGAGAAGCATTGCAACAAGAAGCCCACGCACCAGAGGAAGAGTAGCCCCTGTTCACCACAACAAGAGAAAGACCCAGTGCAGCCAAAAATTAAAAAAAAATGTTTTTAAAGGAAGAGGCATGTGGAGAGGGAAAGACCGAAGGGGTAAAGGAGTATCATTGAGCAAACCTATAGAGGATGTTTGGCGGGAAGGAATAAATGCATTTTTTTTAAGCTGGAGGGAAGGCTGATTAGAGAGAAGCTGGGTGGAGCTAAGAGTTGACAAATGTTTATCAGAGGCACCCTGCTTTTTATTCCCAAGGGAATAATAAAAAGAATAACACGTCTTTATGCTGTGCAGAGGTTTATGGCTTATTAAGCGCTGTCACAGACATGACTGCATTTAATGACCCTGCCAGACAATCCCGGCTGTGTGGTGTTCTTAGCCTCAGTTCACAGCTGGGGAACCCAGGGCTTGAAGAAGTGTGGGACTGAGGTTACGTAGCTGGTACGCAGCCATGTATTGGGATGGGAGCCCCTGATCCCAGGGCTATTTGGCTGGCTTGCATCCTTCCCTCAGTGCCCTCTCTAAACTGAAACCTGGCCCTTCCCCGCAACTCCTGCCCTCACTGACTCACTGGGAGGGGCCCCTGTTCCTCTTTACTCCCTAGAGCCAGTTTCTGACCTTTAAGACAACACCCTCTCTCTTCCCTTTGCCACCCTCTTCCCTAGCCTGTCCCTCCCTTTGGACTAAGCTGTTAGAATAAAGGCAGGGTTTGGAGCATATTAAGATGGCAGCCACTGCAGACCTGCCCTGCCACTCCCCACTCTGCCCCAGAGATTCCCAAGGGAAACAGGCACCCAGGGCAATGGCAGGAGGTGCAGGCTGTGCTTTGTTGTACTGGACCTGCCCAGCACCCGGGGCTCTCTGATCAAGCTGGGATGGAGCCCAGGGCCCAGTCTGAAAGAGGGCCTCTCCCCAGCCCTCCTTTGTTTTGACCCTGTTTCTCCCTTCTGGTTAGTAGCTGCCTGCAGAAGCAAAGGCAAGTTTATTAAGGTGTGGGTGAAGGGAAGAGAGTCACATTCTTGTGTGACTTTTTGATGCTTGGTGACCCTGCTACGCATAAGTAAACCTGACCTAAGCATCATCCTGGAATCTGACCAATCAGATTAATTTCCCTCTTCTTAAGGTGGAGACCAGAGAAGACGTGGCCAGGAGAACTTCCTTGGAGGGGAGGAGGGGAGGGCCTTTCTCTGCCAATCCATCTAAGCTAGAAACTTCCAGCCCTCATTCCCCTTCAACCCCAACTCTTCCACTGCCATTACCTGACTCTCCCAGACCACTGCACAGCCTCCCCTTAAGGCTCTCCCTCTCCAGTCCACTACTTACTCAGCCCCTAAAGTGACTATTCCTCAAATGGCAAAGGGCTGAGTCATCTCCCTATTTCTATCTTTCAATAAAGCTAATGACAAGGGACGCTGGTGAAAATGATAGAGTTCCAGGCGCCTAGACGGAGGCCTGGGGCCATCTGTATTTCTTATCTGGACAAATTCCACATAGAAATCTTTAGCCAGACTGTATTTGCTGAAGAGGCTGAATGAATTTTCAGCCGGAGCTCCCTCCCCCACCCCCTTGGAGACCTTAAGGGACTCCTCATAATCTATAGGGCAAAGGTGTCCATCGGCCCTGCCTGCCCCCACAGCCCCACTGTCCCTTCCCACCACCCCCTATCATGAATTCTAAATTACTGCCATTCTTCACATACCCTAAGGTGACCTTCAAGATTTTATATGTGAATCTGGGACTTCAATGGTGGTCCAGTGGTTAAGAATCCACCTTCCAGTACAAGGACACGGGTTTGGTCCCAAATCAGGAAACTAAGATCCCACGTGCCATGGGACAACGAAACCTGCACATCGTAACAAGAGAAGGCCGTGTACCTGGAGACAGTGAAGACCCAGCACAGACAAAATAATTTTTACACGTGAATCCTATGGCCCTCAAATATGTCTTCCCACCTCCCCACCTGCAAACTCTTATTCAACCTTCAGAACCCGATGGGCCCCTCAGTAAAGCCCTATCTGACCCTCTCTAAGAGATCTGGTGGATTCCCCTTTTCTCTGTCATCTCACAGTGCCATCTGCATCTCCCTCTGCCACATAAACTGGGCAGCCTCCCTGTGCTAAGGGCTAGCAGCCCTTAGTAGTTACAGATAGATGACAGCTTGGATTAGAATGGAGAAAGTGGACAGGATTGAGAGGTAATCAGGAGGAACCCCAGTGTGATGTGGTGATGGGTGGGCTTTGGGGGCCAAAGAAGCGGGTGTCAGAGGACTTGACTCCTAGGTTACAGGCTGGTGAGTCCCCTCTCCTCCCAGATGGGGAGTGCTTCAAAGGTGAAACCATGTCTTGTTTATCTCTTCATTCCCTGCCCCGTGCTGGCCTGGTTGGGGGAGTTTCTTCAGACCCAGGCAGGCCTGAGCCTGCTAGGAAAGCTGTATCAGGGGGTCCATCCAGGAGGTGCGGGAAAGACAGAGATGGAACACAGAGCCAGACCTGATGAAGGGGGAGGCTTCCAGGTGAGGGGTCCTGGGATGTGCTCAAGAACTTTCATTACAAGCTACCTCTGTCACTGGCTTTCTGTCCCAACCTGCCCTCCTCCCTTGATAAAAGGACCAATGCCCATTGGATATTGAAAGGTCTGGAGTTTGAAAACTAATTCTGAGACCTAATTCTACCTCTCCACCATCCCCTGGCCTTGGGAAGGTTGTTTCTTCTCCCAGGGCCTTGGAGAATATTCTCTCTCTTTCTCTCTCTCTCTCCATCACTGCTCTGTCTTACACACACACACACACACAGGCTGGTACACATAGATGCTCATTAAATGGCCATGGTCACCAACCAGGAGGTGTATCAGACAGTCCAGCCCAGAAACATTTATTGGAGGTGGTGTTTGAATCCTGACTGTGCCACTTACTTGCAGTGTGACCTTGGGCACTGAATTTGAGCCCTCCCGCCTTAGTTTCTCATCTGTTAACAGGACATAATAATAGTAACAACCTCACGGGTCTATTGTGCGGAATAAATGACACGGTATGTCAACTATGTCTGGGAAGTACCCAATAAATGTGAAGTGTTATTGTTAGCATTTCTGGTCATGTAATTATCGATAATTTTATGTCTTAAATAAATAGAAACTTCTGGGTCACAGCCTGGTTGGCCTGGCAGGGGGCCCAGGGCTGGAAAGGGTCCCAAAGTCTTGGGCATGGGAGTGGAAATGAAGTCAGGGACCCTGGGCCTTTGGCCTGGGGATTGGTAGCGGCCAGGCAGGGACTGGGAGGGGAGAGAAAAGAGAGAGAAAGGTGGGGGTGCAGGGTGGAATTCGAGAAGAAATACAGCCAGAGAGAGAAAGAGTGAAAAAACACCACCACTGTGGCCAGGGAACCAGCTCTCAGTGAACAGAAACCCTGGAAACCGGTCTGGGCAGTCCTGGAGCCAGGTTGGGTCAGCTGATGTGGCAGCCACAGGGAGCAGCGCTGGCTTTGGGTGATGCCCGAGGCTTTCTCATTTGACCAGGGAGGCATGTAAGGGGCTCTCCAGGGCTGGCCTGTGACAGTCCCTTCCGGGTTGGGAAAGAGAGAGAAAGACTGCTTCTGAGAAAGCTGGGGCACACGCTGTACTACAAAAAAGCATAACTCATGAAGCCTTGCAGAGGTAGATTCCAAATTCTCATCAACAAGGGTGCCGAGACCATTCAAGTGGGAAAGGACAGTGTTTTCAACAAATAGTGCTGGGAAAACTCCATATCTACATGCAAGAGAGAGAACTTGGACCCTTAATGTTACACCGTATACGAAAATCAGCTCCAAATGGATCAAAGACCTAAACAGGAAAACCAAAACTATAAAACTTGGACAGGATTTCCTTGGTGGTCCATTGGCTAAGAATCTGCCAACCAATGTAGGGGACACGAGTTCGATCCTTGGTCCAGGAAGATCCTTCATGCCACAGGACAGCTAAGCCCATGTGCCAGAACTACTGAGCCAAAGCTCTAAAGCCCGTGCATCACAAGCGAAGCCAGTGCAACGGGAAGCCCAAGCACAGCAGCTAGAGAGCAGCCCTGCTCACTGCAACTAGAGAAAAGCCATTGTACAGCCACGAAGACCCTGCATGGCCAGAACAAATAAAACTTTTGAAAAAACTAGCTCTTACAAAGGTAACTGGTGTATCAAGACCCACAAAATGTAGGCCTCTTCAGGGGTCTGCTTGCTGTTGTTCAGTCACTGAGTCGTGTCGGACCCTTTGCGACCCCAGGGACTGCAGGCTTCCCTGTCCTTCACTATCTCCTGGAGTTTGCTCAAATTCATGTCCAGAGTTGGTGATGCTATCTCACCATCTCGACGTGTGCTGGCCTCTTCTCTTTTTGCCTTCAATCTTTCCCAGCATCAGAATCTTTTCCAATGAGTCAGCTCTTCGTATCAGGTGGCCAAAGTATTGGAACCTCAGCTTCAGCCGCAGTCCTTCCAGTAAATATTCATTGGATTTCAGATTTCAGCTGCTTATTGCAAAATTCAGGTTTAAATTGAAGAAAGGGAAAACCACTAGACCATTCAGGTATGATCTAAATCAAATCCCCTTATGATTATACAGTGGAGGTGATGAACAAATTCAGGGGCCTGGCTCATGTCACAGATCTAAACCCAAGCCAGCCGGCACCTACGGGTAACACCTCTTAGTTAAAGAAACCTCACATACATATCAAAATCTTCCAGCTCAGCTTTGTCTAGTTATGTTACCTGGAAAATAAGACCTGCTGGCCTCATAAGAAACTTCCTGACCTCTTAGCCAATCACATCCTGTTTCAGCACTGCCTCTGCAGACACTTTATAAAACTCACTCTTGCCCAAAATCTCTCAGGAAAGATGTCCCAGTGCAGTAGACACTATACTCCCCAATCTATTGATTATTTTCCATTGAATAAAGGACAGCAAACTCATTACTAAGTTGTATTATTTTTGTCATTTGACATCTCCTAGAAGAAAACATAGAGAAAAATCTTCAGCAGTGCTTTCTTGGTTATGACACCAAAAGCACAAGACAAAAAGGAAAAATATATATATAAATTGGCATCCCTCAAAATGAAAAACTTTGGTGAATCAAAGGATATTATCAAAAGAGTGAAAAGACACAAGAAGAGAAGCTTGAGCACCACAATGAAGAGTAGCCCCTGCTCACCAAAAGTAGAGAAAGCCCTTGTGCACCAATAAAGACCCAGCACAGCCAAAAATAAAGAAATAAGTGGGGGAAAGGAAAAGACCCAGTGCAGCCAAATAAATAAATTTTTTTTTTTAAAAAAAAGAAAGAGCAAAAAGACAGCCTACAGTTTGGGAGAAAATATTTACAAACTATGTGCCTGATAAGGAAGTAATATCCAGAATATATAGAGGGCAACTAAAATTCAATAAAAACAACCCAATTCAAAAATAGGCAAAGGATTTGAAAAGACATTTCTAAAAGAAAGAAGGTAAGCAGATGGCCAAATAAACACATAGCAAGATGCTCAACATCATTAATCATTCAGTCAGTTCAGTTCAGTTCAGTCGCTCAGTTGTGTCAGATTCTTTGCAGCCCCATGGATTGCAGCATGCCAGGCTTCCCTGTTCATCACCAACTCCCGGAGCTTACTCAAACTCATGTCCATCGAGTCAGTGATGCCATCCAACCATCTCATCATCTGTCATCCTCCTTCTCCTCCTGCCTTCAATCTTTCCCAGCATCAGGGTCTTTTCAAATGAGTTGGTTCTTTGAATCAGGTGGCCAAAGTATTGGAGTTTCAGCTTCAACATCAGTCCTTCCAATGAATATTCAGGACTGATTTCCTTTAGGATGGACTGGCTGGATCTCCTTTCAGTCCAAGGGACTCTCAAGAGTCTTCTCCAACACCACAGTTCAAAAGCATCAATTCTTCAGCACTCAGCTTTCTTTATAGTCCAACTCTCACATCCATACGTGACTACTGGAAAAACCATAGCTTTGACTAGACAGAGCTTTGCTGGCAAAGTAATGTCTCTGCTTTTTAATATGCGATCCAGGTTAGTTATAGCTTTTCTTCCAAGGAGCAAGTGTCTTTTAATTTCATAGCTGCAGTCACCATCTGCAATGATTTTGAAGCCCCCCAAAATAAAGTCTCTGTTTCCATTGTTTCCCCATCTATTTGCCATGAAATGATAGGACCAGATACCATGATCTTAGTTTTCTGAATGTTGAGTTTTAAGCCAACTTTTTCACTCTCCTCTTTCACTTTTATCAAGAGGCTCTTTAGTTCTCTTTCCCTTTCTGCCATAAGGATGGTGTCATCTGCATATCTAAGGCTATTGATATTTCTCCCGGCAATCTTGATTCCAGCTTGTGCTTCATCCAGCCTGGCATTTCGCGTGATATACTCTGCATATAAGTTAAATAAGCAAGGTGAAAATATACAGCCTTGATGTATTCTTTTCCCGATTTGGAACCAGTCTGTTGTTCAATGTCCGGTTCTAATTGTTGCTTTTTGACCTGCACAAAGATTTCTCAGGAGGAAGGTCAGGTGGTCTGGTATTCCCATCTCTTTCAGAATTTTCCAGAGTTTGTTGTGATCCACACAGTCAAAGGTTTGGCGTAGTCAATAAAGCAGAGGTAGATGTTTTTCTGCAACTCTTGTGCTTTTTCAATGACAATTTGATCTCTGGCTCCTCTGCCTTCTTTAAATCCAGCATGAACATCTGGAATTTCACAGTTCATGTACTGTTGAAGCCTGGCTTGGAGAATTTTGAGCATTACTTTGCTAGCATGTGAGATGAGTGCAATTGTGTGGTAGTTTGAACATTCTTGGGTTCCCTCATAGCTCAGTTGGTAAAGAATCTGCCTGCAATGCAGGAGACCCTGGTTTGATCCCTGGGTTAGGAAGATCCCCTGGAGAAGAGAAAGGCTACCCACTCCAGTATTCTGGCCTGAAGAATTCCAGGGACTATACAGTCCATGGGGCCACAAAGAGTCGGACACACAGAGCAACATTCACTTTCACTTGAACATTCTTTGGCATTGCCTTTCTTTGGGATTGGAATGAAAACTGACCTTTTCCAGTCCTATGGCCACTGCTGAGTTTTCCAAATTTGCTGGCATACTGAATGCAGCACTTTAACGCATCTTTAAGATGCGTTAATATAACTGCAAAGAATATTCTGCAAAGCATATAATCAATCTGATTTCAGTACTGACCATTTGGTGATGTTCACATGTAGAGTCTTCTCTTGTGTTGTTGAATGAGGGTGTTTGCTGTGACCAGTGCATTCTTTTGGTAAAACTCTGTCAACCTTTGACCTGCTTTGTCTTGTACTCCAAGGCCATATTTGCCTGTTATTCTAGGTACCTCTTGACTTCCTACTTTTGCATTCCAGTCCCCTATAATGAAAAGGATATCTTTTTTGGGTGTTAGTTCTAAAAGGTCTCAAGAAAATGCAAATCAGAGCCACAATGAGACAAACACTACACACCTATAGGATGGCCATAATAAAACAAGACAAAACAGAAAATGAATGTTAATGAGGACATGGAAACTTGAGAAACTTTGTATATTGCTGGTAGGGAATGGAAAATGGAGCAGACATGGAAAATAGTTAAGCATATTATTATTTTATGTTCCAGCAATTCCACTAATTGGTCTATATACCCAAACTAATTGAAAACAGGGATTCAAATGACTGCTTGTATACTAATGTTATAGCAACATTATACACATTAGCTAAAATGTGGAAACAAGCCAAATGTTCATCAACAGATGAATGAGTAAACATAGTGTGGTATATCCCTACAAGAGAAGAGGGATGTGTGTGCATGTGCTAAGCCCCTTCAGTCATGCCTGACTCTTTGTGACCCCATGGACTGTAGCCTGCCAGGCTCCTCTGTCCATGGGATTCTCCAGGCAAGAATACTGGAGTAGGTTGCCATGCCCTCCTCCAGGGGACTTTCCCAACCCAGGGATTGAATTAGAATCTCTTAGGTCTCCTTCATTGACAAGTGGGTTCTTTACCACTAGCACCACCCGGAAAACCCAGAATAGGGATATTTTTTCATTAAAATGGTGAAAATGGTAAATTTTATGTTTTGTATGTTTTATCACTATTTTAAAAAACCTGTGCTCCATCACATATAAAGAGAGTGCCCTGATCTTAGGCAAGTCAGTTAACTGCTTTGGCCTCAGTTTCCTTATTGATGTGTCAGTTCAGTTCAGTTCAGT
>NW_011494755.1:5825912-5869047 GCF_000754665.1 Bison bison bison
ACCATAGCCTTGACTAGACGGACCTTTGTTGGCAAAGTAATGTCTCTGCTTTTCAATATGCTATCGAGTTTGGTCATAACTTTCCTTCCAAGGAGTAAGCATCTTTTAATTTCATGGTTGCAATCACCATCTGCAGTGATTTTGGAGCCCCAAAAAATAAAGTCTGACACCGTTTCCTCATCTATTTCCTATGAAGTGATGGGACTGGATGCCATGATCTTCGTTTTCTGAATGTTGAGCTTTAAGCCAACTTTTTCACTCTCCTCTTTCACTTTCATCAAGAGGCTTTTTAGTTCCTCTTCACTTTCTGCCATCAGGGTGGTGTCGTCTGCATATCTGAGGTTATTGATATTTCTCCCAGTAACCTTGATTCCAGCTTGTGCTTCTTCCAGCCCAGCGTTTCTCATGATGTACTCTGCATATAAGTTAAATAAGCAGGGTGACAATATACAGCCTTGACGTACTCCCTTTCCTATTTGGAACCAATCTGTTGTTCCATGTCCAGTTCTAACTGTTGCTTCCTGACCTGCATACAGATTTCTCAAGAGGCAGGTCAGGTGGTCTGGTATTCCCATCTTTTTCAGAATTTTCCAGAGTTTATTGTGATTCACACAGTCAAAGGCTTTGGCATAGTCAATAAAGCAGAAATAGATGTTTTTCTGGAACTCTCTTGCTTTTTCCATGATCCAGCAGATGTTGGCAATTTGATCTCTGGTTCCTCTGCCTTTTCTAAAACCAGCCTGAACATCAGGAAGTTCACGGTTCATGTATTGCTGAAGCCTGGCTTGGAGAATTTTGAGCATTACTTTACTAGCGTGTGAGATGAGTGCAGTTGTGCGATAGTTTGAGCATTCTTTGGCATTGCCTTTCTTTGGGATTGGAATGAAAACTGACCTTTTCCAGTTCTGTGGCCACTGCTGAGTTTTCCAAATTTGCTGGCATATTGAGTGCAGCACTTTCACAGCATCATCTTTCAGGATTTGAAAGAGCTCAATCGGAATTCCATCACCTCCACTAGCTTTGTTCGTAGTGATGCTTTCTAAGGCCCACTTGACTTCACATTCCAGGATGTCTCGCTCCAGGTGAGTGATCACACCATCGCGATTATCTTGGTCATGAAGATCTTTTTTGTACAATTCTTCTGTGTATTCTTGCCACCTCTTCTTAATATCTTCTGCTTCTGTTAGGTCCCTACCATTTCTGTCCTTTATCAAGCCCATCTTTGCATGAAATGTTCCCTTGGTATCTCTAGTTTTCTTGAAGAGATCTCTAGTCTTTCCCATTCTGTTATTTTCCTCTATTTCTTTGCATTGATCATTGAGGAAGGCTTTCTCATCTCTCCTTGCTATTCTTGGAACTCTGCATTCAGATGCTTATATCTTTTCTTTTCTCCTTTGCTTTTAGCTTCTCTTCTTTTCACAGCTATTTGTATGGCCTCCCCAGACAGCCATTTTGCTTTTTTGCATTTCTTTTCCATGGGGATGGTCTTGATCCCTGTCTCCTGTACAATGTCACGAACCTCTGTCCATAGTTTGATCTAGTCCCTTAAATCTATTTCTCACTTTCACTGTATAATCATAAGGGATTTGATTTAGTTCATACCTGAATGGTCTAGTGGTTTTCCCTACTTTCTTCAATTTAAGTCTGAATTTGGCAATAAGGAGTTCATGATCTGAGCCACAGTCAGTTCCTGGTCTTGTTTTTGCCAACTGTATAGAGCTTCTCCATCTTTGGCTGCAAAGAATATAATCAATCTGATTTCGGTGTTGACCATCTCGTGATGTCCGTGTGTATTGATGTGTGCTACGTGCTAAATCACGTCAGTCATGTCCAACTCCATGTGACCCTATGGAATGTAGCCCACCAGGCGGAATAATAATCAAACAGGTTAAATGATATCAGATAATTGCTATGCCTGGGGCATAATATATGCTCAGATGTTCTCTTCCCTATTGCCTCTTCCCCACATCCAAATAAACATAGTTTTATTTTTCCCTTTGGTTATAAAACGAACACACACTCATTGTGAAAACATTCTTCTCAGACAATATCCAATACAGAGAAGCAAGTTTCATAATCAAGTTAATTTACCAATAACTTTTTTTTTTGGCCGCAATGGGTCTTAGTTGTGGCATGCAAGATTTTCACTGAATCATGTTGGATGTTTTGTTGCAGCGCATGGACTCCTTTTGGGGCACATGTGCTCAGTATTTTGGCACCTGGGCTTAGTTGCTCCTTTCTTGGTTTCCCAACCAGGGTTCGAACCCTCATCCCCTGCACTGAAAGGCAGATTCTTAACCACTGGCCATCAGGGAAGTCACAGTAATAATTTTTGAAAAGTTCAATGAAATTTACCTAATAATATCTTGATTTTTTTTAGAAGTCTATTTTATTGAATTTCAACTAGCTGTGCTAGTTTCCACTGTACAGCAAAGTGATTCAGTTTTGCATATGTACACATTCTTTTCATATTCTTTTCCCTTATGGGTCATCACAGGATATTGAATATAATTTCTTGTGCTATACAGCACATGCATGCTAAGTCACTCCAGTCGTGTCCGACTCTTTGCAGCCCTATGGACCGTAGCCTGCCAGACTCCTCTGTCCATGGAATTCTCCAGGCAAGAATACTGGAGTGGGCAGCCATGCCCTCCTCCTGGGGATACTAGTTTGCATCTGTTAATCCCGAACTCCTAATCCATCCCCTGCATCCCTCTGCTCCCTCTTGTCAACCACATATCTGTTCTTTATGTCTGTAAGTCTGTTTTTATTTCACAGATAAGTTTATTTGTGTCATATTTTAGATTCCACATATAAGTGATATCATCTGATATTTGTCTTTCTCTTTATGACTTACTTCATTTAGTATGACAGTCTCTAGGTCTAACCATGTTGCTGCAAATGGCATTATTTCATACTTTTGTAAGGCTAAGTAGTAGTCAGTTATACATATGTACCACATCTTTCTTTATCCATTCTTCTGTGAATGGACTTTTTTCTTTTTAAGAAGGTTTATTAATTTTATTTTTTAAAGTATAGTTTATTTACAATATTATATTAGTTTCGGTTGTACCACATAGTGATTCAATATTTTTATAGATTATACTCCAAGTAAAGTTTTATAAAATATTGGCTATATTTCCTGTGATGTACAATATAATCTGTGTATCTTATTCACGTTATACATAAGAGTTGTACCTCTTAATCCCCTACCCCTACCTTGCCCCTCCTCCCTTTCCTCTCCCCAGTGGTAACCACAAGCTTGTTCTGGATATTTGTGAGTCTGTTTCTGTTACATTTATTTGTTTGTTTTATTTTTTAGATTCCACATATAAATAATAAGTGTCTGTCTCTCGGTCTGACTTACTCCACTAAACATAGTACCTCCAGGTCCATCCATGCTGTTGCAAATGGCAAAATTTCATTCTTAGGTTTCTTCCGTGTTATGTTGTGCATAGGGCTTCTATGAACACAAAGGTGCGTTTATCTTCTTGAATTATAGTTTTGTCTGGATATATACTGAGGAGTGGGATTGCTGGATCATATGGCAACCCTATTTCTAGTTTTTTGAGGAATCTCCATACTGTTTTCACAGTGGCTGCATCAACCTACATTGCAACCTAAAAGGGAGGTTGTAGGAGGGTTCCCTTTTTTCCACACCTTGTCTAGCATTTGTTATAATAACTTTATTATTAAGTAAATGGCATTCTGCTGGTAAAACAAAAAAGTATAATATAAACACATCTTAAAATATAAAGCATAACAGGAAAGTGCAGTCAACAAACACAATAGTCTATCAATATAACCACACCCTGAAATTTTAAGCAAGCTCAGAATGGCACGTGTGACTGGACATTTTTGTTGGAGACCAATTCTAGTAGGGGTAGGGGGTGGAGGAGACAAGAAGTAATCAAGAAGATATATCTTTTTCTTCTAAACAGAAAATGGGATCCTTTTCCACATGGCACGGTGAAGTTTCTTTTTTCCACACCACAAAATATCTTCCTGACATCCTTATTGACTTTTAAAATATATTACGTAAAGTATTTCTTAAGATGAAGAAGTGAAAGTCTCTCAGTCGTATCTGACTCTTTGTAACCCTATGGACTGTAGCCGGTCAGGCTCCTCTGTCCTTGGAATTCTCCAGGCAAGAATGCCGAAGTGGGCAGCCGTTCCCTTCTCCAGGGGATCTTTCCAACCCAGGGATTGAACCCAGGTCTCCTGCATCACAGGCGGATTCTTTACTGTCTGAGCCACCAGGCAGCCCAAGAACACTGGAGTGGGTAGCCTATCCCTTCTCCAGGGGATCTTCCCAACCCAGGAATCAAACCAGGGTCTCCTGCATTGCAGGTGGATTCTTTACCAGCTGAACTACCAGGCAAGCCCATTTCTTAAGATAGGTGTGTATTTTGCCAATTCCATGGATACCTGATGTGGATACACTGAGAGTTACCAGGGTTTTTTCAGCTTCTGTCCACACAGTGAGGGCGTGACCTCTCTGCCAGAGAGGTTTTCTCAAAGTATCCTCTGCAGGACACTGTTCGTCAGTAGGCTTCATTATACAAGAATTCTGTGGCAGCCAATATAGATTTTGGTAGGGTATCTCACCGGAGAAGGCAATGGCACCCCACTCCAGTACTCTTGCCTGGAAAATCCCATGGACAGAGGAGCCTGGAAGGCTGCAGTCCATGGGGTCACTGAGGGTTGGACACAACTGAGTGACTTCCCTTTCACTTTTCACTTTCATGCATTGGAGAAGGAAATGGCAACCCACTCCAGTGTTCTTGCCTGGAGAATCCCAGGGACAGGGGAGCCTGGTGGGCTGCGGTCTATGCGGTCACACAGAATTGGACACAACGGAAGCGACTTAGCAGCAGCAGCAAGGTATCTCACACAGGTCCAGAACTGGATAATTTTGTTTAATCCGGTTGTCTTAATAATGACCACTGAACACTGTAGCCACATAACCAGGGGATCACAGCTCCTTGATAAGCACATGAGTCAGTCATTGTGTGAACACTGCTGGACAATGCTCAGTGTCCAATAGAGGTTTAACTGACATGCCCTATTGGAGGGCGATATGGGGCAAGAATCACAAAGACGAGTGTCTCTTCAACTAGGAATCCCACTACTAGCAATCTCTCCTTAGTAAATGTTGAAAAGAAAGCCTTGCACTGAAGTGCTACCAACAAGAGCAAAATACTGGCTGCATCCTATGTTAAAGTTGCAAGTGGGAGGTTTAAGGTGAGATAGGGGACTTCCCCCATGGCTCAGTGGGTAAAGAAATCTGCCTGCAGTGCAGGAGACTCGGGTTCGATCCCTGGGTTGGGAAATCCCCTAGAGGAGGACATGGCAACCCACTCCAGTATTCTTGCCTGGGAAATCCCATGGACAGAGGAACCTGGCAGGCTACAGCCCATGGGGTCGTAAGGTGAGGTAGAAGCGTTCTCTTGGAGGTGACTAAGTACATATGGAATGAAAACAAAATGGTTATCAGTATGTTTGAACTGCCTGAGGAATTTTAAAAACAGATTCCAAAGCTTTACTCCATTTGTGTAAAAACCAGCCTCTGCCTAGGCCACTAGGCTCCCGTCTCCACATCCCATTTCCACCATTTCCACCCATCCCACCAGCCATTTCCAATGTCCCAGTCTCTCTGCTTCCAGAGTCCAGAGAGAGGAACTCTGGTTGGAGGACATTCTTTTGTGCCAAGTCATAGGTTACTGGCCAACCTTTGCAATCAGCTGCTCTGGGGTTAATGCCCAGCCCAGATCCAGCTGGCTGTAGATGGTTAAGCAGAATAGTACAAAACACAGTCCCCAGGCCCACCTGTTTCCCTCTCCTCAACAGGGCTTTTGCAGAGGACAGGTCACCTGGGTTGCAAGGGCAATTATGAAAATATGGATCTCTTGGGGGGAAAGGTAGATTATGCGATTCCCAATGTCCAGTTGACAAGAAATCAGGCTGAATCTTTGGCTTGGGTCAGAGTAGAGAATCTCAGTGAACGAGCCTGCCTTTCTGGGCCAAGGGCTCTGACAGAGAGGAAGAAATATTCCATAGCCATTTCGTAAATGACCACTGAGACAATTAGCAAACATAACCTCCAGTAGCACGGACTCTGGCCTCCCACCAATTTCAGAAAGTGGCACTCACGTCAGGGTTGAAAGTAGCACTTTCCCAAATTATTTTAGCAAATTAGCAGTTTGGTGTATCCCACTCAGCTTCAGCAATCCGTGCCAACCTCATCCTGCTCAGAGAAAGCCACACTCAGTCTTTTCAAAGCAGATAATGTAATGTCGCTTCTTGCTGAAGTTTGGCTGGTGCATAGGGTTAACTGAGGAGAGCCCTCAGAGATGGAGCTGCCAGAGATGGATCCAAAAGAAGAAGCTGAATGTCCAGGGAAGCAAGACAAAAGACGAGACCCAGGGAAATTGAAGCTGCCCTCCCTCCTGTAGAAATTCAAGGTCAGTGAACTTCTTATTGTGCTGTCTAATACAAGAGCCACTGGCCATGTGTAGCCATTAATTTAATTTCTTTCTTTCTTTTTTTGGCTGCACCGTGTGACTTGTGGGATTCTAGTTCCCCCATCAGGGATTGAACCTGTGCCCTCGGCAGTGAAAGCACGGATTCCTAACCCCTGGACCTGCAGAGAATTCCCTTGCGTTAATTTCAATGAAATGCAATAAAAAAATTCAGTTGCCTAGTGGCACTAGCCACATTCAAGGGCGCAACAGCCACACAGGTCTAGAGGCTGTGGTATTCATGCAACTCTAGGCCATTTCCACTCCTGCAGAAAGTTCGGGTGCACAGAACTATAGAGAAAGCCATCTTCCCCTCCCTCTACCCTCCTGCCAAATGTTGGTCACGCTGCACCTGCCCTGGGGTAGACAGCACAAAACCAGTTTGGAAATCTCTTGATGGTTTAGCATTTGTGTCTGGAGAGCTACAGAGCCAAAGCCATGTAATAAAGCTCTTCTGAGGACAGTTGCATCACTTCGCTAAGTCACCACTCGCAGGTTTCTTAGATGGAGAACTTCAAGGTTTTCGCTCACTTTGCAGAGAGTTAAGATTTCATTAGCTCCTCTTTTTCTTTTATTATTATTATTATTTTTTTTTTAGCAATGCAGCCAATAGTTGTCTTGCCTGGAGAATCCCATGAACAGAGGAGCCTGGCGGCCTACAGTCCATGTGGTCCCAAAGAGTTGGACACAACTGAAGCGACCTAGCATGCACACACGCACCCATAAGGGAGAGGACCCTTGAAAGGGATGACCAGTCCAGGGTTCCACAATGCCAGTAAGGCTTGGGGAAAACATGAAACGTTGGGCTTCCCTCGTAGCTCAGTTGGTAAAGAATCCACCTGCAATGCAGGAGACTCCGGTTCGATTCCTGGGTCACGAAGATCCCCTGGAGAAAGGATAGGCTACCCACTCCAGGATTCTTGGGCTTGAAAGGTTAGACTTAAAAATAAACTAAACCTGAGGGTTTCCTGATGGTTCAGTGGTTAGGAGTCCAGGCTTTCAGTACCATGGCTTGGGTTTAATCCCTGATCAGGGAACTGAGATCCTCCAAGCCTTATGGTCCAGCCAAAATAAAATAAACCAAATTTCCCACTCCTTCCAGGCCGACTCCAGTACCACACTTCTCTGGGAGGCCTTTCTGGGGGGTCTGGTTAACCTCCTTACAATGAGTGACCATGCCCATCAGGAAAAGCCTCAGGAGAGAGTTTCACTCAGCAGAGCTGAGCCTCCACCCTCAAGGACACCATTTGGAAGGTTACAGGGACATGCCAGGGGGCGTCTGAGGACCCCTCTTCTAGTCCCAGGTCTTGAGACACAGGCACAGCTGTTCCACTGCAGAGGGCGTTGGACATTGACCTGGCAGATGCTTCAGACCCCCCTGCTTAACATTCTCAATCAGGACTGCTCCCTCTTCTGTATTCTTAGCCGGCTAATTCCTGGCTTGCCTGAACCGCACAAAGTGCTGAGCAGAAACTGGCTGATTTGTCTGGAGCAATCTGGCCAGACCTGTTGCAAAACACACTGATGATATCCACCCAGGGTTTCCATCTGAAAGGTCTGACTTTTTTCCAAGAAAAGCCTTAATAGATTAATTAGGATCTTTGCCTCCCGGGGATCTGGCGAATAAACAATGTTGCATTTGTACCAACAATAGGTATAAAGAACTAGTGTTTATCATCAAAAGTTGCCAACCTGGGTTTAACGTGAGGGGTGATATAGAGTTAGAAGAAAGCAGGCATGGAGGGTGGATGCAGGATAGATACAGAGGTGAACTTTCTGTATCCTTAACCCCCAGGCTCTTCAGATACAATTTGGCAGAGTATAAATCGAAAGGTTTTTATTTATTTAAGTGATTAATTTGTTGTTGTTTACTGTTTTTTGGCTGCACTGGCTTTTTTTGTTTGCTTGTTTCTTTTCTTTTTTAAAATTTGTTTATTTTTTAATTGAAGGATAATCGCACTGGCTCTTCATTGCGGCCTGTGGGCTCAGTAGTTGTGGCATAAAGGCTTAGTTGTCCAGTGGCATGTGGGATCTTAGTTCTCCACTCAGGAATTGAACCCAAATCCCTTGCATTGGAAGGCAGACTCTTGACCTCTGGACCATCAGGGACGTCCTGAAAGCTTTTTATACTTTGCCTCAATGTCAGCTCACATTTCTTGACCTTGAGGGAACGTAATGCTGTCCTGGATGACCAAACAGATCTTGTTTCTGGGAGTTACAGCCCTCTTTAGCATTCGAATATGTTGAAAATACTTATAAAGTTTGTTTTTGACATCTGAGGCTACAGGAACTTTTTTAGGAGTAATTTTCAAAAATCTGTTTCTTAGAACTAAGTGGGACAAGATGAACTTACCTGTGATTAAAAAATAAATTTTGTTTCTAAAGAAATTTCTATTTCTGGTGATTAAAAATATATACGGATAGATAAAGAATGAGAGATTAAAATATATACAGGTAGATAATGAGAGAGAGTTTAAAAACTCAACCAACATGAGGTCCAACCAATACACAGGTTAAACATTCCATGACATGCAATAACCAAAGTGAAAAAATTTTCTAAAGTTTATAGGAAATGTGAGTTTCCTGATGAGGAGGAAATCATATTAGAAGTTTCTTCAGGGGCATTTCTCTCTGTGATTCATGAAGCCACATGAATCTTCGATGCTTCAAGTCCGGTTCAATAAGACCAGATCACGTTTCAGCCTCTTCTGCTTCCATCCTCCACCCCTCTGTTTCATCTTTCACTGTCCTGTGGCATAGCACCTCCTGTCTGCCTCCAGTTCTTGGCACATTCTGTTCCCTTGGCCTGCATGTCCTCATTCGCCCAGGGCCATTTTCTGATTTTAAAACACAGCACCTCATTGTAGTTTCGATTTGCATTTCTCTAATGATGAGCAATGTTGAGCATCTTTTCATGTGTTTGTTAGCCATCTGTATGTCTTCTTTGGAGAAATGTCCATTTAGGTCTTTTTCTCATTTTTGATTGGGTAGTTTGTTTTTCTGGTATTGAGCCATAGGAGCTGCTTGTATATATTGGAAAGCAATCCTTTGTCAGTTGTTTCATTTGCTATTGTTTTCTCCCATTCTGAGGGTTGTCTTTTCACCTTGCTTATAGTTTCATTTGCTGTGCAAAAGCTTTTAAGTTTAATCAAGTCCCATTTTTTTACTTTTGTTTTTATTTCCATTACTCTAGGAGGTGGGTCACAGAGGATCCTGCTTTTATGTCATCAAGTGTTCTGCCTATCTTTTCCTCTAAGAGTTTTAATAGTTTCTGGTCTTACATTTAGGTCTTTAATCCGTTTTGAGTTTATCTTTGTGTATGGTTTTAGGAAGTATTCTAATTTCATTATTTTACATGTATCACCTCACACCAGTCAGAATGGCCATCATCATAAAGTCTACAAACAATAAATGCTGGAGAGGGTGTGGAGAAAAGGGAACACTCTTTCTCTGTTGGTGGGAATGTAAATTGATTCAGCCACTATGGAAGACGGTATGGAGATTGCTTAAAAACACTAGGAATAAAACCACCGTATGACCCATCAATCCCACTCCTAGGCATATATCCTGAGGAAACCAAAATTGAAAAAGACACATGTACCCCATTGTTCATTGCAGCGCTATTTACAATAACTATAATATGGAAGCAACCTAGATGTCCATCGACAGAGGAATGGATAAAGAAGTTGTGGTACATATACACAATGGAATATTACTCAGCTATAAAAAGGAATGCCTTTGAGTCAGTTCTGATGAGGTGGATGAACCTAGAACCTGTAAGTCAGAAAGAGAAAGATAAATATCATATTCTAAAGCATATATATGGAATCTAGAAAAATGGTGCTGAATAATTTATTCACAGGGAAGCAATGAAGAAACAGACATAGAGAATAGACTTATGGACATGGGGAGAGGGGAGAAGGTGAGATGTATGGGGAGGGTAGCATGGAAACTTACATTACCATATGTAAAATAGATAGCGAACAGGAATTTGCTGTATGGCTCAGGAAACTCAAACAGGGCTTCTGTGTCAACCTGGAGGGGTGGGATGGGGTGGGAGATGGGAGGGGGATTCAGGAAGGAGGGGATATATGTATACCTATGGCTGATTCCTGTTGAGGTTTGACAGAAAACAATAACATTCTGCAAAGCAATTATCTTTCAATGAAAAAAAAAAAAAAACCACAGCACCAATTGCTGTTTAAAATGTGAACAGTAAATGTACTTGAAGTATAAAGCAGATATACCACAGCAAGTTTGAGATACGTAGCAAAGTGAACCAGTTCGGCTGGTTCCAACAGAACTGGTTCCTGTCTGGCTTCCCTGAGTCCTGAACCGCCAAGTGCCAGTCAGCCAGCTCTCATTGCCCCTTCCCCTCTTCCCTGGCCCTTCAGGAAGCTCTGCTGGTTTTCTAGGTATCATTCCTGAACTCAGGCCAATGTACCTCTGCAGACAACTCTTGGGGTCCTCTCCCTGCTTCCTGACCCAGGAATTTCTCTCCACAGGTCTCTCCAGCTCACCAGCCATCTGTAAGGCCTGGGTTCCCTAGGCCCTGCCTGCCCTGAGGCCACCTCACCCCAGAGCCACTTCAGAAGGACCCGCAGCCTTCCTGGTTGGCTTAAGAGCCATTTTTTCCCCACCAGAGTTAATTGAGGGACTAGAGCTCAGCTCTCAAATGTGGATCAGCCTCTCCGTGGAAAGGCCTGAGGGCATGTTAGCCCCAGTAAGTCAACACAGCGTGAAGCTGCACCCTGGAACCAAAAAAGAGAAAGGTGGTGGCCCTGCCTAGGGAAGGATTCTCCTCTGAAACTGCATTTTTTGGAGTAACATTGATGTGCTGAAAGGTACAAGAGAATAATCCTTACTGAGCACCTATTATGCCCTCATGTAATTTTTTGCATTGAATCCTCACGATCTAAATGATAATAGTATTGTTTTCCATGAGGCCTGCAGGTAACGTTTGCAGGATAAGCGCACAGGTGGAGGTCCACCTACCGCATACCACTATGTGTCAATGCTTTAGAGTTAAAAGGCAAGCTGTGTGTGTGAATAGTGCTCAGTCATGTCCAACTCTTTGAGACCCCATGGACCCGCCAGACTCTGCTGTCCATGGAATTTTCCAGGCAAGAATACTGGAGTGGGTTGCCAGTTCCTACTCCAGGGGATCTCTCTGACCCAGGGAGCCAACCCGAAACTCTTATGTCTCCTGTATTGGCAGGCAGATTCTTTACTGCTGAGCCACCTGGACTTCCCTAAGAGCTGATAAATAAAGAATGTGCTACCCTCTGAAACTGACAAATAGCTTCATAATGACCTGGGAAGCCAACCTGGAGTTTAGAATTCCGAGACTCTAATTAGAGTTCTGAGCTGAGAGGGTGTAAGGGCAGAGAGAAAATCCTCTTCTCTTCTCAACCCTGAGTCTGTCCTAAGCCACGAAGAGAACGTGCCAGTGAGGAAACCAGAAGTCTCTGCCCTGTCCACCTGCATACCCATCACACTCTCCCCAACAGCGGACCTTGGTCTCCATCAGGCCTCAGACAGGCAGTATAGCACATCCAGAGAATGGATCTGCAGATCACCGTGAAGTGGATTCAGGTCCATTTGGACAGGGGATTTCAAGGGTCCCAGCCCTTGTAACATGGCCTGGATGGGGAGCAAGGTTCTAAGGGGCTTTCGTCCCATGAATCCCTCACTCAGCAGGGAGAACTACAGACAAAAAAACAGGGCATTATAGACAATGGGGACCAGAGTAGAGGCCCCTCTTGCCTGGGCCTAAAGATTTTACTGACTTTATCTCCTGCAGAAATAAACAAGTAGAATACAGCTCATCAGAGGGGCCAATCCCTGGGAAGATAAACCCAGGTGAGAAGAAGCAAAGTCCTTAATCCAAGAGCAATAGAAGATTCCACCTTAATCCATGGGTGATACAGGGCTGACCTAGCAGCACTCCACACTCCCAAATCCACCCCTGAGTTCCTCTATGAGAACTGAAGCCCTGAAAGGTTAAAGATCACACATCTGTCACATAGTTAATTGGAGAAGGAAATGGCAACCCACTCCAGCATTCTTGCCTGGGAAATCCCATGGGCAGGGGAGCCTGGTGGGCTACAGTCCATAGGGCTGCAAAAGAGTCGGACACAATTTAGGGGCTAAACAACAACACATAGCTAATAAGTGGTGGAGATAGGATGGGAACTCATGTTGTTCTGACGCCAAAATCCTGCTCTTTCTGGATCCTACGGTATTCCTTGAAAGACCAAAGGGGAGTGGGAGCTAGGGTTGAGGAGAGAAGAGGCTACAGAAAACAGGGGGCTGAATTTTGAGGCTCTAAGATTTGATGAATGTTGGCTTTGCTGCCTGTTGCACTAACCAAAGTCTAGTCTAAAGAGGTCCTGAATGAAGGTAAGCCACCCTGGTAAGCTCCCGACCCCGTGGCCTCAGAAGGCTCTTCCACTGTACCTAAAACACAGACTCCTTCCCTTGAGTGTTTATCTGATGTTCCCCCAGCTTCTCAACCTGCTCGCTTTGCGTTTTTGCTTTGATGACCTTTCCTCCATTCTCCCAAGCCATCTGCCTGCTCAGTGAAAGAAGGTGACCTGGGGTGTGCCAGTGAATGAAGCTTTCTTCATATGTGGGTAACTCACTGAACAGAGTGACACAAGATATTTTTTTCCTCATTAATTTATCTATTAAAATTATAACTTGTTTACAGATCTCTAATTGGCTTTGTCAGTGAAGGCCAGGATGCATCATAAGGCAAGATTTAAAGAAATAAAACCCCTAAGTATAGACTGGAAATATGGCCATGAAATGTATATGTTCATCAATTCATTAAAGCCTTGGCCTTCTTTCATTACCCTTTTAAGGCTGTTGCTTCTCAATCTTGGCTACGCATTGGAGTCACTTGGGAGCTTCAGAACCACTGATGGATGGGTCCCATCCGCAGAGATTTTGATGTGCTTGTTCTGGGAGTGGTGATTTTGTAAAACTTTCTAGGTGATTTTATGCAGTTAAGATGGAAGAACCAAGGTTTTAAGAGAAAGTTCTACCTTTAGCTGTGTTGCTTTTAGCATTTGAAAGCACAGGTCCTTGAAGCACCTGACTAGATCCACCTTCCCCAAAGCTTACCACTTCTGCCAACTATGAAAATCCTTCCTTTCCAGGTCTTGTGAGCACGCTGGCGTACAGTCAAAATTCTTCCTGTGTTTATAGTTTCAGGGAAAGAGGGTCTTAGTTTATCTTCTGCACAAATGAGCAAGTATGGTGAGGCTGCTGCTGCTGCTGCTGCTAAGTCGCTTCAATCGTGTCCGATTCTGTGCGACCCCATAGATGGCAGCCCACCAGGCTCCCCCGTCCCTGGGATTCTCCAGGCAAGAACACTGGAGTGGGGCAGGAGTGGCCAACCACCCGAGAAGAGGGAGCTGGGACAGGGAAGGGGGTTGGGGGTTGTTAGCTGGGGAGTGGGAGGAGGTGGGGGCGGAAGAGGAGAAAAGGCAAGATCCTTGGTTCAAGGGCCACAGATGGTGCCATCTTAAGCCCTGGGAGTTGTAGAGTTGACACCGAAGTTGCCCACAGCCCCAGTCTCTTTTCCCTCTTTTCTCAGCTGCATTTGCCCAGCCACTCTTGACTGCAGGGGCTCTGGCAGTCTGTCCCTGTGTCAGAATCTTCTGCTATAAGAACCATCTAGAAAGGTGGGAGGGGGTCATAGAGGAGGCGCAAAGGCTGGAGTGCTGGGTCCCTGCCTCCTCCTCCGAGTCAGTCCAGGAGGTCTGGTCACACTGCCTGCCACCCACACGTTTGCTGGTGACCCTGGGCCCTGGTTAAGGGCAGTTACCACCATGACAGCAGCGGAGAACCCGTCCAGCGGGTTCCACGGTGAGGTCTGGCCTGCAACTCAGGGAGCTCCCTGGGTGCTGCTGTTCCCTGGGGCTGGGTGGGGCCTCCTCGCAGAGCCTGCTCACGGCGCCCTTTCTTCACAGACTCAGCATAGCCTTTGCACTCACCCACTGGTCATCCACAGACCTAAAGATTCATGCCCACACTTGTCATCAGTCAAAATACTGAGCTCTGCTCCTGACCCACGATGGGATGAGGCCTGAGAAGAAAATGCCCACATTGTTTCACCATGAGATCAGGCATAGCTTTCCCAGTGCTGAAGGGAAGCCCTCAAATGCCTTTAATATTTTGGCCAGTCTTGGCAGGTTACTTTCATTCTTCACCAGGGCACACACACACACACAAAAAACACGATTGTTTCTGAGAAGTCTCAAGCTCCCTCTAGTGTGTACAATGTATTGGGTGTTACTTAAGTGTCAACATTTTGAAGGACCTAAGGATATAATTAGATGTTTGGCCTAGGACTTATGAATTAGGATAATCCTAGCAGTGACATTTATGATATCAACAAATATAAATAACCTGAATTGGAAAGTGGAAAACCCATCACACTGCATCGTAGCATAGCAACTTGGAAATATGATGTGTGTGAATACATATGTGTAGCTTTTAATAACACAAGGAAATACTCATGATATAAGCTTAAGAAACATATATAGGGCAGGGAAGGATGAATAGGCAGAGCACAGACAATTTGTAGGGCACAGAAATTTCTCTGTATGTTATTATAAAGGTGGTGACATGCCATTATACATTTGTCTAAATCTGTAGGATATACTACATCACAAGGCTGAACCCTAGGGACTTCCTTGGTGTTCCAGTGGTTAAGACTTTGTGCTCCCAGTGCCAGGGGCGTGGGTTTGATTCCCGGTCAAGGAACTAGATTCCACATGCCGCAACTAAAGACTTTGCACGCCACAACGAAGATTGAAAATCCTACATGCCACAACTAAGACCCAGCACAGCCAAATAAATAAATATTTTAAAACAAAACAACAAAACATTTATTAAAAAAAAGAGTGAACCCTCATGTAAACTGTGGACTTTGGGTGATTACGATGTGTCAACGCCAGTTCCTCAGTTGTAAGAAAGGTACCACTCTATGTAAAGTTTAAAAATAAAATAAAATTTAAAAAAAAAAGAAAGGTGCCACTCTGGTGGGGAACGTTGATAATGGAGGAGGCTATGCATGTGTGAAGAGAAGGCAATGGCACCCCACTCCAGTACTCTTGCCTGGAAAATCCCATGGATGGAAGAGCCTGGTAGGCTGCAGTCCATAGGGTCGCTGAGGGTCGGACACGACTGAGCGACTTCACTTTCACTTTTCACTTTCATGCATTGGAGAAGGAAATGGCAACCCACTCCAGTGTTCTTGCCTGGAGAATCCCAGGAACGGGGGAGCCTGGTGGGCTGCCATCTATGGGGTCGCACAGAGTCGGACATGCCTGAAGTGACTTAGCATGCATGTGTGGGGACAGAGGGTATATGGGAAATCTCTGTATCTTCCTCTCAATTACTCTGTGAAGTTGAAATTGCTCTAAAGTAAATAAACTCTTTTTTAAAAGTTCCGGAAATAGTGATGATGGTTACAGAATATTGTGAATGTATTTAAAATGCTACTGAATTGTATACTTAAAAATTATGAAAATGGTTATGTTTTGTATTGTTTATATTTTACCACAATTAAAAAAAAAAAAACTTAAAAGAAACCCCATAATATGTGCTCAGAAAACTGCTGGGAACAAATGCCCCCAAACAGTAGCTCTCTTTAGGAGTGGGATTATAAATTATTTTTATTTTTTTCTTTAGTCTATACTTGAAAGGCCCACACAGAGCATGTTAAAAAAAAATGTAATTATCATATACACTCTATAATCTGGAAAAAGTTATTTAATCAGTCATGGTCTCAATAGGAAACAGAGGGCACACTTCAAGCAGTTTGAAGAAGGTCCGAGGGGATTAATTACAAAGGCTTAAGGGTGCAGGGGAACCTCAAGAAATGCTTGAGGACCTTGGGTATAGGAAAGACAGAGCTGTTGCTATCCATAGGCCAAAGCGAAGAGGCAAGGAAGGAGTTAACAGAACTGAGAAGGAGTCAGAGTTGTGCAGAGCAAGCCTGGTTAGAGGAACAGTAACGTTTAGTTGAGGCAGCAGCCCACCAGAGTGACCTCACAGAGCCACTCACTCCCCTCCTTGACCTCCTGCTGGAGTGCCCTACCAGACAGAATCCACTGGAAGCCAGAGCACCAGGAGCCATGTTGCAATGCATTCAGGTCAGCATTATGAGGCTCAGAGCAGACCGCAGAGCAACCTGGAGTGGCGTATGGAGTCCTTTTAAAAAGACTTATAAAAGTTTGAAGCATTGACTGATTCAAAATTGGGTCAGGTCTTAGGGGTTTCCAGTCCAACCACATCTCCCATCTTGAAATGCATCTTCATCAAGTCCTGGGAAGATGGCCAGTGACTCATGCCTGCAGGGGGAATTTCAGGCATGGGTAACCCCTTGCTCCTAGAAAAATCTCAGTTCTCTTTGGACAGAAGTGATTATTAAAGAGTTGTACGTGAAAAAGCAGAATGTGGAAACAGCAGAGACAGAACACTGGGATTCAAATCCCTGCCACATGGACAATTTACTTTGCTGATCTTGGTCTGTTTTCTCACATGTAAAGCAGAAGTAATGAAATTTATCTGACAGAGTTGTTGTCAGGACCAAGACCTGACCTATATGAAGGAACTTCATATACTAGCTGGCACATGGGAAGCATCGGTGGATGCTAAATCTGCACCTAAAGTCTGTCTCCTATAAACTTGTAGCCATTGGTCCCATAGTGACCAGATTACTCCCTCCATCTTCCTCACTGACCATCCTTCAGATGTTTAAAGGTAACAGGAACCCTCCCTACCCTCTAAAGTGCCTCAAGCTATGCTTTTCTATTTTCTTTGGTCTTTTGTTTTTTTCAGACACTTCATCCTCTTCCAAACAAACAAGGAGCTGCGCTGTTCTTTAGATGACACATCTCCACGGCCAGAACAGATCACTCTGGACCCACGCTGGCCCATTAGACTTCTGCTGTAGCATTTTTCAAACTTAAACTGAGGCACGTCGGGTCCTCTCTGCTAGTAGGAGCTGAGGGATGCGAGGTATGGGCCATGTGTGGCAAAAAGACATCAAGAGAAAAAGAAGGGAGCCCTAGAGGAGTAGAGAGGTGGAGGGTGAGGGGTTGCTAGAAGCCTTCAGGTATCTGGAAGCTCCGCGTGCCAGCCCTGTGGTTCCAGTAGGCTGTCAATTAATCTTCCTTGGATTCTATGAACTAAAACAGTCCTCTGTCTAACCCAGTGCATTTCTGAGACTGTCAAATAAAAGAATCACATTGACCACATCTAAGAGTCTAGACCGTGGACTTTGGAGTTCAAAAAGCCTCAGTTTGAGTCCTATATTAACCCTTTACTAGCTTTGTGACCTTCAGCAAATCTCATAACTAGTCTAAACCCATTTTCTTCACCTGTAACATGGGACGCGCCTTAGATACCTCATCACTTGACTGTAAGGACTGAGAAAGGATGGTGTGTCCAAATCCAGTTCAGGGGACTTCCCTGGTAGTCCAGTAGTTAAGAAGCTGCCTGCCAGTGCAGGTTGATGTGGGTTCAATCCCTGGTCTGAGAAGGTTCTGTATACTGAGTGGCGACTAAGCTGGTGCGCCACAACTACCGAGCCTGAGCTCTAGGGCCCACAAGCTGCACCTCCTGAAACCCGCATGCTCTAGAGTCTGTGCTCTGCAACAAGAGAAGCCAACCACAATGAGAAGCCCATGCACTACAACTGGAGAGTAGCCCCCGCCTGCCGCAACTGGAGAAAGCCTGTGCAAAGCAACGAAGACCCCGCGCAGCCATATATAAATAAATAAATAATTTAAAAGTTGTATACAATCCAGTTCAGTACTTGACACACAGGAGACTCATTCCACTGGCAATAGCAAAGCAAATTTTATCTTCATTATTACTGAGTTTGCGGTTAATTCAGACACTTAACACAAACCGTCATAAAATCTGTTTTCCTACCCTGAACTTGCATTGACTTTTTGACTCTAATTGTGGGATTTTAAGAATTTCCCTGATCACTTTGCCCTTTGTTAACTCCAGAGAAATTGTTTAACAGGAATGTGCAAATTTTGGCGAGGACAGATGCTCCTCTGTCCCCTAGGAGGCTTCTGACTTGTGTTGTTTTCAGAGTGTCATGACCAGAGCAACAGAAGCAGTCAATGTTTAAAGAAGTCTTTCTCCTCAGCTGTACATTCTTGGGCCCTTTCCCAGAAATGACTTTCCAGAATAATTGTCCTAGAAAGTTACACATGGGCAGACTGTGTGCTGGACTGCCATACACTGGAATTAATTCTTAGTTCCCATGATCCATCCACAGTGATGACAGTGATCCGTGGCTTGGAGTTAGAAGACTCTGGGCTCAATTTCCAGCTTGGGAAGTATCTAGATTCCTTGGGTTACTAGTAAGCATGCATTTGAATCTTTGAAACATCAGGTGGAGTGATTCATTCACCTGTAATTCATTCAACACACATTTAATGGGCAAATGTTATGTCCCAGGCCCTCTAGGGGTTGATGCTGGAGTTAGAAGATAAAAACCTGCTACTGACCTCAAACAGGTCACAGTCTAATGAAAGATACCAGTGAAATATAGCTATAATTTAGTGAATATAATGATGTAATTAATGGTAGCTCCTGCGTAACACCCCTCCCTGCTCTCCACATCTCAGTAGCTTATCATGAAAAAAAGTTTAGTTTTTCGCTCATGCAAAGTCCAGTGTAGGTTAGGAGACCCTCTTCCTTCTTATAATCACAGCATAAGGGACACCTTGTCGTCACAGTGGGGTAAAGAAGATGGAGGAGGAGCGTTCGCTCTTAACTGCCTTGACCCATAAGTAAAGCACATCATTTCTGCTCATGGTCCATTGGTCAGGATGGGTCACGTGGCCACCCTAAGTTAATTCCATGGGAGCCAGGAGATGTAGGGGAGTTCACAGGTGCTTGGTGAGCACTGACTGTCTCTGTCTCCCTAGGAAATGCTATGACACCAGCAAGCAAGGGATCCAGTATTAATTAAGATTCTTTGGGTTCAGGTAAAAAACCAGCTTGAGTTAGCACAAACAAAAAAGAAAACTTATTACAAGGATTTTGAGGTGTCTTCAAGAATCAAAGGGCAGAAATAAAACTGAACATCCAGCAGGGATTAGAATCAGGAAATGCAAAAGCACTGAGACATGTCTCTGGACTTGGTAACACTGAGGAAAAAAAAGGAAGTGACTCGGTTTTTAGTTTCCTAGACAATCCAGTAGTTACAAACAATTCAGTAGGTGTGTTTTGGGGAGTTCAGGTACTCCTAATGAGGACCATTTAACCCACATTAAGAAGAGAGGGAGGAAGGGAGGATGAGCATTCAAAAGGAGATGATATCTGCCCTGAGTTTTTAAATATATATGTATTTGTGGTAAAACTGTCCTGAGTTTTAAATACTAAGAAGGAATCAGGTAACGACAAAGTGCAAGATCACTCCAGGCAGCAGATGCTACGAGCCAAGAACTGGATATATAGAAAAGCTCGGAATAAATCGGGAAATAAGACTATTTTTTATGGAGAGAGTTTAGGGTGAAGTGACAGACACTGTTAGGTGACTACCCAATACACAGTCTCTGTTCTCCTCCCTTGCTAATAGAGTCTTGATTTTTTTTTTTTTTCCCGGTCATGCCACACAGCTTGTGGAATCTTAGTTTCCCAGCCAGGGATTGAACCTGAGCCATGACAGTGAAAGCGCTGAGTCCTAACCACTGAACCACCAGGGAATTCCCAGGTCTATGAATTCTCTTGAGTTACTTTTTTGGCATGGTTTGATATATGGGTCACGTTCCATTTTTTTTCCCCCATGTTGATGTCCAGCTGTTCTAGTATCTTTGTTGTAAAGCCTATTTTCCCCCTATTTTAAAAAATCTTGGCCTCTTTGTCAAAATCCTTTGACTATGTTAGAGTCTATTTCTGAAATCTCTATTTTGTTCCATTTTTTTATTCCACTGATTTTTGTGTCCCCAAGCTTTCTCCAGTGCTGCTGCGTGGGATGGTTGGCATTCACGTGTGTGCAGCCCAGAAGGGTGAGGGAGTTAAAGTCTTCTGGGGCAACCATCAAGTAGCGGGGGACGGAAGTCAACGGAGAAATACTTCTCCAGCAGACAATTTCGAGAATTCTGTGTGCTCCTCAGGCAGCCCTGGGAGAACTGAGGCCCAGTGACCCCAACAGGGACCAGCATAATAACGTACTCTTTAAATCGGCTTTTCTTCTTTCCCTATTTCATTTTCTTTTGTACCTCAGTCTTCTGGGATCATCTCCCAAACAGACTATCTGACTCAAGTTCTTGTCTCAGTCTCAATTTTTGGAAGGAACCCAGGCCAAGTTTTGATTGTCAACCCCATTTTCTTCTCTTTTAGCTGGGAGCGATACTATCTGACACCGATTCATGTTGGGAGAAGACAGAGTAGAAGAAATAGGCTGGGATCATTTTTTAAGGCATTAAATATCATCTAAGAAATTTGGATTCTGTCCTGTAGGGAAGAAGAAAACTCAAAGACACTGAGGACAAGATTGACATGATCAGACGATTTAAGATCCTTTATCGACCCAAGACTTGAAGCTTCTCTGAATTTTAGTTTCTTTAATTAATAAATTGCAAAAGTACCACTTCCTTGTCTATTTCATACAGGGACCAAATCACGAAGACCAAATTAGATGATGCACATTCCACAGGAGCTAAATAAAAGCAGGGTGTTACTATTATTAATTCAATCTGAAGTATGTCATATGTTAGAGTGGGAACTAGGCATTCTAGTACTCTTTCAAAAATCTTCTAATTTGTCAATTAGAATTTCCAACTGTGGAAGAAGTATATTTTCAGCATGTGACTTCATGGGCCAAGGAATCCAAATGCAATATTGGGTTGTATCTACAAGATAGCAGAATAATGAACTGTAATTTAATATATCTGTAAGGAACTGTAGAGTCCAAACTAACAAGGGTCTTAAACAGATGGAAATGGGCCTTCTAAGACTGATGGGGAAATTGTGATGTCTCAGGTTTCCTTTATCTTTCTGCTCTGCCAACTCGATAATGTGATTTCCATCTTCAAATCAAGATGGTTGCTGCAACTTTTGACATCATGTCCACTTCCAGGGAGGAGGGAAAAAGTGGAAGGGAAGAAGGTGAGTCTTCAAGCTGAGTCAACGCCTCCTCTCCAAGAACTTCCTGGAAGTCTCATCTAATGATTTCTATTTATGGCTCACTGGCCACTCTTTAAGCACAAGGAGAGCTGGGAAATGTAGTCTTTTAGCTGTGTGTAAGTCAGCTCCCCCCAAAATCAGGGTCCCATCAGTAAGGAAATAGAAGAGAATGGGTATTGGGTAGGCGATTAGCCTACCCAATCTTGGCCAGTCATGGTGTCTTGCCCTTACTTGTTGTTGGCTGATTGGGCAAGTTGCTTTCTGAGATTCAATTTCTACTTCTGTAAAATGGTGCTAAAAATTTGTACTTTATAAAGACTTATATTTTACAAACCACTTTGAGGGTTCTGTGAGACAATCCAAATAGTATGCCTGGCATGATGCTTGGCACAATGTAAGTGCTCAACGTATACCTGTTGAATCAAACTCTAATAGTACCCTGTGCTAGGTGCTAGGCTTGGAGTAAGAAACACCACAGGACACATCTCTTCCCTCAAGGACAATGTACAATGTGTGTGTGGGTGTGTGTGTGTGTGTGTGTGTTGAGATGTATCACAAAGGCACTGTGCTCCTCCACCCAGACCCCCTCTTCTTGCCCTGGTACCCATATCCCCAGATACTGGCAAGTGTGGCTATTGATGGCTCCCAGCCACACACCTCAGTGGGAACTTTCTTCAGCTGCACAGAACTGCCTGCTTACAGGTTCTGCTCCCTCTTGGGGGTGGTCCATCACCAGTGAGCGGCTAATGCATGGTAAAAAGCCCAGCCCCTTTGCCTCAATTCTGGACAATTCCGAAGGTCATCATGGCTCCAGAACTCTCCAAAGGATCACTCAAGACTCAGCTGCACCTCTGTTTCACCTCTCTTCCCCAATCCAGTCCTTCTTCCTTCATCTTCTTACCAGTGTCTCTCTCAAAAGCATCCCCCAGTCACCTTTCTGCTTGCAACCCTCCTTCTCAGAGCCCATTACCAGGAAACCTAGTTAATGATACATGATAAGTTACTGCCTAGTCCAGTTCTCAGCTGTCTTCAGTCACAAGGGCTGGACCTAGAGTCATCAGGACAGCCGTTTTTGTCTCTTTCATCACTTCCCTGCATCTTCTCTGCATGACGGCTTCCGGAGAAGCCAGGCTTTCCTGACCACCGGTGGGCCTAATACCATCTCAAAACTTCTTTTCAAATTCGTCTCCCAAAGCTAATCCTCTCATTCTCTGGGTATTTCTTCTGGGAACTGTATCAGTTCCAAGAGAGCATTTGATTGGCCCAGTTCAGCTTTTCAAGTCAAGCCACCTCGTAGGCTGCCAACAAACCAAGAGACTGGCTGACTTTGTGTCAGGGACCCACCTCCAGTTTGATCAGCTGTGGTCATTGGCATAAGGGGGTGGGGAAAGCTCAGGGCTTTAGGGCCTCCCTTTCAGCAGGGTTAGTGGGGGGATAGGTAGTCATTGTGAGTAAGGATAAGAAGGTGATATTAGTGCAAATGCAACTCCTAAAAACCTAGATGAAAGGACAAGAATCAGAACACTGTGTTTAAGCAAGGAGGCAGGGCTGTTGGCCCTGTGTTCTAGGCTAAGGAGATAATCAGCTGGATTTGGAATGAAGGGTTGAAGGAGGCAGAGGGGAGAGTGGGTATGTGTGGAATGAAGTCACGTGGATTAGCCCAGCCTGTTTTCAAAGGAAGTTGAACTCCGATATTGGACCACAGGAAGAAAGCAGGGACCCAGGGGCCAAGAGAAGGAGAGAGAAGGAAGCAGCAAGCAGTCAGGTGTCCCTGGGACAGGCTCAGTTACCTTCTGTTGCCTGAGTACGTGTTGTACTCCATGGGGACTCCTCAGCTTGCCCGTGGGGCAGGTTCTCCCAGACCATGCGCCAGCCCTTTGAGTGTTTCCTTCCATCTTCTGTGCCCTGAATAACAGCATCTGGGTCTCAAAAGTCCCAACATCTGAGCCTCTTCCTGCTCTGTCTCAGGGAGGTGCGATACGTCCTCACATCTGGGGATGGCCACAGTGGCATTCTTACATTGCGTTGACCCCTCCCCACCCCCAAACTGTAGAAGACAAGAGGCATTATCTGCTTTTTATGATGCTGTCCAATTTGGTGACTGCGAGCCTCCTGTGGCCCCTTACATTTAATTACACTTAAATAAAAGTGTAAAATTCTGTCCCTCAGTCACATTGCCCATATTTCATTGCTCAGTAGCCTTGTGTGTCTAGTGGCTACCATACTGGACAGTAGAGATGGAGAACAGTTCCATCATTCTAGAAAGTTCTATGAGATGGTGCTGCCTTAGAATGTGAGCTTCCAAGGTGAGTCCATCTTTTTCTTTATGGTCACCCTGGTCCCTGCATCAGCGCTGAGCACAAAGCACATATTTAATAAGCAATTGTGGAATGAATGACTCGATGAACAGATCTCCACTTGGAAAGAAAAGGAGACTCAGGTAAGTGTTACTTCCGTGGATGGTCCATCGGATATATGACAGAGCTGAGACTCCAACCCAGTTCCTCCACCTCCAAGCACAGGTCTCATTCAGCTCCTCCCTGATTTGCCACCAACTGGGGCTTCCCAGGTGGCTTAGTGGTAAAGAATCCACCTGCCAATGCAGGAGACACCGGAGATGCAGGTAAGATCCCTGGGAAGAGTCTCTGGAGGAGGAAACAGCAACCCACTCCAGTATTCTTGCCTGGAAATTTCCATGGGCAGAGGAGCCTGGCGGGCTACAGTCCATGGGGTCCCAAAGAGTCAGACATAACTGAGCACTCACGCACTCTGAAGGGAGGAAGTGGTCTGACGCTGTCACCTTAGCAACCTCCTGCAGCTGACTGGAAAATCACTGAATTTTTTCCCAGTTTTATTGAGAAATAGTTGGTATTCATCACTGTATACACTTAAGGGATACAGCTTAATGGTTTGATTTACATATGTTGTGCAACGGTCACCACAATAGGTTTCATTAACATCTGTCATTTCTTATATATACAATAAGTGAAGAAAACAAAAGCAATTTTTCAATTGATAAATGTTACAATGGATGAAAGTTTAATGCCTCCACCTCTCCTTCCTTGTCCCCTCCCTTAAATTTTATCTTACTTCTAATTATATCAATAATTAATGTTTGTATCATTATGACAACATAAGCATTGTGCACTGTAGAACCTATTAGAAAGCTGTGATTACATGTTCTTCTTCCTTTTTTAATTGGAATATATTAACCTACAATACTGTGTTAGTTCTAGGTAGACAGCATAATGATTCAAAATTTCTATACCTTATAACATGATAATTATGGAAAAAAAAAACACTTAAAAAATGATGGTTTCTTTGCTCCAAGGTAAGGAATAGAAAAGACAGAACATATAGAAGAGTAGAAAGACCACTGATGCATTTTTGTAACACTAAAACCAGCTCTGTTAACATTTGGGATGTTACCTCCAAATGTCTTTTCAATAAAGAGGTGTTTGAGGTTTTCCACAGTGTTCTGTCTTTTGCTTTAGAAAATTGATTTCCAAGAAGTTACTTAGCTTTCTGTTTCTTTCTTTCAGCCTTATCATGAAGATCTGAGGCCTCGTTTCTCTCTTCAGATATCAGCACAATCCTGGATTCTTGGATATTTCCCCCTCCATGAAAGAAGCATGCTGCAACCATGCTAAGGGAGAGCTCAGTCATGTACTACTCTTTGCGATCCTATGAACTGTAGCCTGCCAGGCTCTTCTGTCCATGAGATTCTTCTGGCAAGAATATTGGAGTGGGCAGTCATTTCCTCCTCCAGGGGATCTTCCCAACCCAAGGATCAAACTCATGTCTCCTGTGTCTCTAATATTGACAGGTGGACTCTACCACTTAGCCACCTGGGAAAGCCATGATAAGATAGTTCAGTTCAGTCACTCAGTCATGTCCGACTCTTTGCAACCCTAAGGATTACAGCACACCAGGCTTCCCTGTCCATCATCAACTCCTGAAGCTTGCTCAAACTCATATCCATCGAGTTGGTGATGCCATCCAACCATCTCATCCTCTGTCATCCCCTTCCCCTCCCGTCTTCAATCTTTCCCAGCATCAGGGTCTTTTCCAATGAGTCATTTCTTCACATCAGATGGCCAAAGTATTGGAGTTTCAGCTTCAGCATCAGTCCTCCCAATGAATATTCAGGACCGATTTCCTTTAGGATTGACTGGATCTCCTTGCAGTCCAAGGGATTCTCAAGAGTCTTCTCCAACACCACAGTTCAAAAGCATCAATTCTCCGGCACTCAGCTTTCTTTATAGTACAACTTTCATATCCATATATGACTACTGGAAAAACCATAGCTTTGACTAGATGGATCTTTGTTGGCAAAGTAATGTCTCTGCTTTTTAATATGCTATCTAGGTTGGTCATAGCTTTTCTTCCAAGGAGCAAGCAAATGGCTGCAGTCACCACTTGCAGTTATTTTGGAACCCCCAAAAGTAAAGTCTGTCACTGTTTCCATTGTTTCCCCATCTATTTGCCATGAAGTGATGGGACAGGATGCCATGATCTTTGTCTTCTGAATGTTGAGTTTTAAGCCAATTTTTTCACTCTCCTCTTTCACTTTCATCAAGAGGTTCTTTAGTTCTTCACTTTCTGCCATAAGGGTGGTATCATCTGTGTATCTGAGGTTATTGATATTTCTCCTGGCAATCTTGATTCCAACTTGTGTTTCATCCAGCCCAGCATTTTGCATGATATATTCTGCATGCAAGTTAAATAAGCAGGATGACAATATACAACCTTGACATACTCCTTTCCCTATTTCGAACAAGTCTGTTGTTCTATGTCCAGTTCTAACTGTTGCTTCTTGACCTGCAAACAGATTTCTCAGGAAGGAGGTCAGGTGGTCTGGTATTCCCATCTCTTTAAGAATTTTCCACAGTTTGCTGTGATCCACACAATCAAAGACTTTGGCATAGTCAGTAAAGCAGAAGTAGATGAGATAAGATACAGCCCAAGGCTAATAGGATGGCTTCTCTGGTGGCTCAGATGGCAGAGTCTGCCCACTATGTAGGAGACCCGGGTTCAATCCCTGGGTCAAGAAGATCCCCTGGAGAAGGGCATGGCAACCCACTTCAGGACTCTTGCCTGGAGAATCCTCAGGACAGAGGAGTCTGGTGAGCTTCAGTCCCCGGGGGCGCAAAGAGTCAGACCCGGCTGAGCAGCTAACACTTTCACTTTCACTTTTCAAGGCTAATAGGATATTAAAGCTGGTGGCTGGGGCTGGAGATTTCATATCTGCCTGTGAGGAGAGGACAGCCACTGGCTCTTCGCTCACAGGGAGGTGAAGATGAGTTGCCTGCTTTAAAAAAGCGAGACACCATCAAGGCCGCCTCATGAGCCAATGTAGGGTTGGGGTGTGGGTTCCCATTACTTGTATAGTATGAGGATTCCAAGTGGATCCCAAGTGGACAAGTGAAAACTTGTCCTGAACTGCTAAAACTCTGGGGACCTCAGGTTCCATGAAGTCCTGGAATAGGGACACTTCCATAATTAGGGGTTCAGTTTGCTCACAGAAACCCCATGAGGATGGGCTTTTATGATGCACGTGAGGGAATGAGCCACACAGTCAGCAGCTGCAAATAGCACAAGATTTTGCACACCAAGAACTAAAGCTAGTAGAAACTTTGAAACAAGCAGGATTGAAATTTTTGAAGAGACAAAAGGAGAGACTTCCCTGGCCATCCAGTGGTTAAGATTCCATGCTTTCAAAGCAAGGGATGTGGGTTTGATTCCTGTTGGGGGAACTAAGATCCCACATGTCATGCATTGCAGCCAAGAAAATATTAAAAAAAGAAAGAAAGGAAAGAAGGAAGGGAAAGGAACAGCTACTTTAAACCTTAAAGCCAGAACAGAATAGCATGAGAAAAGAATACACAGGCTTAAACATTGTCTACATAGACATTCTAGGAAAGATATAATAAAATTATTGAAATAAAGGGAGTCCATGAATTCAGAGATGTGAGGGGGAAATGAAAATCTCCTTTGAAAGGATGTTTCTGTGAAAAACAGTTGTTAAACTTCCCCTGTGAACTAGGCATTGTTTCAGGGGTTTCAACGACAATATATTAACTCATTAGATGTGCACAAGCTCGTGAAATTGGTCCCGCTCTGGGGAGGCAGAGTATGCTGATGGGCCCATGGACGGGCCATCCCCAGGGCAGTCAGAGAATAAAAATGAAATGTTACATATAAAATAAATCGTTTTACATGGATTATCTCATTTAGCTCTCATTTAACAATCTCATTAATCCTCACAACAATCCCTCCAGGCAGGAGTTATTATCACCTCCATTATGTGGCTGAGGACACTGAGCTTATAGCCGTCTAAGACATTCCCCTGATGTTTACACAATCACCAAGTAATACAGCTGGGATTCAAACTGAGGCAAATTGAATCCACTGTCCAAGCTTCTAACAGAGACAGTGGCTGTTCGTTTTGATTCTAATTTTTTTTGCATTATTTAATTTTGAATAGGCAATACAGTTCCTGACTCAAAATGTACCAAAAGGTCTAGAACATCTCTCTGAAACGTCTCTGTCCCACTTCTGTCCCCCAGTAGAGGCATCCAGTATTCCTAGTTTCTTGTGTAACTTCAAGAGTTATTTTGTGACTATAGAAGCAAGTGTTTATAGATACCGCTACATACAAGTCTATCTACACAAATGCATACTCATTCTACACAGTTGGAAGTTTCATCTATACCCTGTTCTTATCTTGCTGTTTTCATTTAACACCCTGTCTTGGAGTACATTCTGTATTAGTATAGAATAATGGTAATACAATAATATCATAGAATATATACTATGATTAATATTAGAATATAATGACAAAATAACAAAGGGCTTCCCCATTCTTGTTTATGACGGCAGGAGACTCTATAATACAGGTCTGTATTATAATTAACTATGCCTCTATGTTGGACGTTCAAGTTGCTTCCAACCTTCTGAATAACTGGATACACACAAGAAATCTGTTTCTAAGGCTATACTGCTGGGTCAGAGTAATGTAAATTTGTGAAGTTAGATCGTACTATAAAGCAATCTGTGACTAGTTACAAATCATGGGGACCTTTTAAAAAATGACTGTTTGATGATGAAAAATACATAGTAAATTATGAAAAAAAACCTAGAATCACCCATAAATCATAAACCCAGAGATATTCACTGTTAACACTGGTATAATCTTCTGAGCCCTTTTCCAGGTGTATGTACACACACATGTACATACGTTGGCGATTACACTATTTACTTGGATTTTATTTGAATTTTTTACACTGAACTTCCATATCCTAACCATTTATTATCTTATTTAAATATTCTTTATAAATGACATTTTCGAGATTGCCTACTATTCCATAATTTACTTAACATATATCCTTGGTATTGGACACTTAGTTATTGCCAATTTTTTTTCACATTTTAGAAAGTGCTGCAATGAATATTTCTGTATGTAATTTATTATTTCCATCTTTGTCTGATTTTCTAATCACTTTCTATTCTAATCACAAGAATTAAAAACTAAAAGCAGAAGTTTTTCAACTCTTTGCGACCCCAAGGACTGTAGCCCACCAGGCTCCTCTGTCCATGGGATTCTCCAGGCAAGAATGCTGGAGTGGGTTGCCATGCTCTCCTCCAGGGGATCTTCCCCACCCAGGGATCAAACCTCATGTCTTACATCTCCCGCATTGGCAGGCAGGTTCTTTACGACTAGTGCCAACTAAGAAGCCGGAATACATACTGTTAATATGCACTTAATATACCCTGTCCCCTTTTAGTTGTGCCAATTGATGCTCTAACGTCTTCATCTCACTATTTTCTGAAACACATGGAGTTTTATCCTATAATATAGGGAATTCAGCAAAAAATGACATCTGTTGCTTTGTTCTTATGATTATATATGTAATGCTTATTTATTATTATAAACAAGAGGAAAAGAACACAACTTAAAACAACCCATAATCACAAAATTTTGGGCTAATCACTGTTAAAATGGTGTTGACTTTCTAGGCTTTTCTCTGTTCAAATATTTTCGATGAAATTGTCATTAAATATGCTTCAAAATCACAACCTTTATTTTTGCCGATTTGAAGCTAAAAATGGGATTTCTTATTTGAATTTGTCATATTTGTGGCAAATATTTTTCTCAGTTTCTTGGTGGCTTTTTTATTGTGTTTATTACATTCTGAATTTTTGTGATCAGATCTAGAAATCTTTCTTTCATCTCCCCTGTGAGTATGTGCTCAGTCGCTTCAGTTGTGTCCGACTCTTTGCGACCCTATGGAATGCAGCCCGCCAGGCTCCTCTGTCCATGGGGACTCTCCAGGCAAGACTACTGGAGGGTTGTCATGCCCTCCTCCAGGGGATCTTCCGGACTCAGGGACTGAACCTGCATCTCCTGTGTCTTCTGCATCGCAGGCCAATTCTTTACTGTGGAGCCCCTGGGGAAGACCTTCCCCTCCCCCAGCCCTTTCAAAAACATTTTGCCAAAGGGTTAAGAGTGATAGGGCATAAAGTAACATAGAAGAGAAAGAGTTGTAGGGAGCACAGTGTCCTAGCAGCAATCAGCCATGTAAAGGGCGCTGGCCTGCATCCATTCAACAGGCATTACTTGTACCCACTTATCACTGCATGTGCCCCTTATGGGCACAGAGATGAATCATGCATGATTCTCTCTCCCGTAGGGAGGTAAGATGAGCATGAGCCGTGACTCAAGACAGGCAATGTATTCCAACCATTCTAGAGGAGGAAACATGGCTCCAGTTCAGGAAGGGGCAGGCAAGGAAGGCTTCCTGGGGGAGAGGGTATTTGAGCTAGACCTGGATGATTGGGAAAGCACGCAGCATATGGGTAAGCGGACAGGAGGAGACGGAGCTGCAGGAATTACTAAGAGTAGAAGGTGTCACTTTCCTGCCAGGAAGGGAGCAAAAAGACACTGTTAGGGGTATGAGGCAAAAACAAAACAAAACAAAACCCTCCTCCTTAGAGTAATGGGCAAATACAGGCTGTCTCCCACTCACAAAGAAAGAGTTGTATTAGAACAGACCATCTTCTTATGAAGGTTTGAAATTCCAAATTGACTTGTCCATTTAACCCACATCATACTTGCAGCATTAACCAGTAGAATATCGTTTGATGGTGACGTCAGTCAAAGCGGAAACACATCGAAAGATCTTTCTTGAAGATAGGTCCTTGAGGTAATACAGTTTTCTTTTCATTTTTAAATTATTATTATTATTTTGGCCATCTTGTGGGATCTAGTTGCCCCCACCAGGGACGGGACCGTGGCCCTAGGCAGTGAAAGCGTGGGTCCCAAACACTGGACTGCCAGGGAAGTCTCTGAGATAATACAGCTTTAACTGGGATAAGATGAGGCAGGAGTTTGTGACTTGTGACTTCAGAGGAGGCCTCTGAGCACTCTCCAGGTGTTTATGCAATGAGGCCAGCACGTCAAGCGCTTTGGCCAGTGATGGGTTCAAATTGGCCAGGGCGTGGCCAAATTGTTAGTTATTCATGCTTACTCAGAATAACTCCTTCCTTTTCTGAAGAGCTGCTTCAATCTCCCACTCCTGAATCCAGCTGAGTTCTATAGGGGAGGGGCTGTAACTTCCTGACCAACCCCAGGGTCGCAGAGCTTGGTCCAAGGGGTGAACTCTTAACCTGACCTGAACCAATAAGAAGGGCCCCCTGAGCAGTGCTGAATGGGCATAGAGAGAACCCTGTCTTTCCCTTCTGGCTTTGGAGCTCTGAGGATCAGCATCCTCCAAGCCATTTGAAGGCATCAAGATAATGAAGGCCAAGAGAAGCCGAGGCAGAAGGATTCAAGAAAATCCAATCCTTCCACTAGCTGTCCTGCTTCCTGAAGTCCTCCTTCCGTACTGATACTGCCCTAGTGTCCTGCCTAGGAGTACTCCTTTTTGGTTTAAGCTAATTTGAATTGGGTTCCTGCCACTTGCAACCAGAAGAATCCTGTCTGACACAAAGAGGAATAAAAGTCTGATTCTTACATCTAATTTCACTGCCAAGTTTAATGTTTTTCACTTCTTCAGTATATGTGCACCAGTAGCAATATTCCAGCCTTTAAAAAAAATTCTACAGTAATTTTTAGAGTAATGCATGTTCATTACAGGGCTTCCCTGGTGGCTCAGCTGGTAAAGAATCCACCTGCAATGTAGGAGACCTGGGTTCGATCCCTAGGTTGGGAAGATCCCCTGGAGAAGGGAACAGCTACCCACACCAGTATTCTGGCCTGGAAAATTCCATGGACTGTATAGTCCATTTGGTGGCAAAGAGATGAACACGACTGAGCAAACTTCACTTTCATGTTCATTACAGAGATTTAGGCTATACCAATAAGCAAAAAGAAAAGGAGATTCACCTACTACCCTATCCCTCGAGACAGTCACTCTTAGCACATTGGGATTCCCTGCTCCCTCACTTTTGACTATCATCTGTGTATCTATTTATCTTTGATCTCTTTTTATCTCTTTGATCTATCTCTTTGATCTTTTATCTATCTCTTTGATCTGTCATCTACCTATCATCTATCTATTCATTATATGTCACAAATGGTTTAATTTTCTGCATAATAACTCACTCTTCACCACAACCCTTTGACATAGGTATTATAACTTCCAGTATAACAGGTGAGAAAACTGAAGCTTAGAAAAGCACAGAAAGGTTAGAGAACACAGGCTCAGAGCGGTTAGCTATCTAACCCACGGACTTAAAACTGGCAAATGGTGAGGCGTTGGGGTTTGAATCTAGGTGGTTTTGCTCTCAAATCTATATTCTTGGCTACCACACTATACTGACTGTATCTAAAGTTAAAATCACACAGTAATACTCTTCTGTATCCCGTGTCACTTATCAAAATATCCTGGATTCTTTCTGTGTATGCTATCTACTGTGACTTTCAGAGATGCTCAGTATCCCATAACAAAAATGCACCAAACTCTATTGAAACAGACTCAGACCGATGGGCATTGAGATTGCTTCTAAATTTTCACTATTATAAAAATATCTCGATGCAAGAACATTTTAAAAATGTCTTGATAACATAAGACAAGACCCTTAAATTATTCCCTTAGGTCAGATTCCCAGAAGTGAAGTTACTGGGTTGGTGGGTCTGCAGATGGTTTTGTGGTTTTGACATCTGCAGCCACCTACTCCTCAGAACAGCTTAGGCTCTCCTGCCTGGGAGCTGTGACACTGATTTTTAGTTTAGTTGGTTTCTTTTTTAACAGTTAAAGAAATGGAACTAAATTCACATAAGATAAAATTCACCATTTCAAAGTGTACAATTCCATATTTTTTCATTTATTCACAACATTGTACAGCCATTGTGCTTCTGTCGTGTCCGACTCTTTGCGACCTCGTGGACTGTAGCCGGCCAGGCTCCTCAGTCCATGGGGATTCTCCAGGCAAGAATACTGGAGTGGGTTGCCATGCCCTCCTCCAGGGATCTTTCTTACTTAGGGATCAAACCCGTGTCTCCTGCATCTCCTTGCATTGGCAGGCAGCTTCTTTTACCACTAGCACCACCTAGGAAGCCCCATCACCACTCTCTAATTTCAGAACAGTTTCACCATCTCCCCAAAGAAACTCTATACTCATTAGCAGTCACCGCCCCTTCCACTTCCTCCCAGCCCCTGGCAACTTCTGATTTACTTTCTGTCTCCACGTATTTGCTTTTTCTGAATAACATACATAAATACAATCACACAGTATGTGACTTTTAAAAGAACGAATTATTTATTTGGCTGTGCCGAGTCTTAGTTGCAGCACATGGGATCTTTGTTATCAAGCACGAGATCTTCACTGTGGCGTGTGCATTCCCCTGAGTAGCTATTGAACACTGGCCCCCTACATTGGGAGCACAGGATCTTAACTGCTAGACCACCAGGGAAGTCCCCAGAATGTGACCCTTTATGTCTGGCTTCATTCACTTAGCATGTTTTCAAAGTTCATCCATGTTGTAGCATGTATCAGAGCTTCTTTCTTTTTTAATGGCCAAATAATATTCCATTGTATGTCTAGACCACAAATTGTTTATCCATCCAACAGCTGATGGACATTTGGGTGGTTTCCACTTTTCACCCTTTATGAAGGTTATGAAATGTTATGAACTTTTTTTAGTTCTTGATGTTATGAAGGAGAGAGAGAGAGGAGGTTTTTTTTATAGGCAGAAAGAAGATGATAAAAGGATTTGTGGGGGAAGGCTCACCAATTTACTTAAGTAGTGAAATATAGACATACAGGAGTTTGGACGTGGTGGTGTCTGGGGGGAAGAGATCACCTCTTCCTGAGCTTTTGGACAATGCCTACATAAGGCAAAAATAGAATCCATGCAAGCTTTTTATTGTTGAGGACAATCTGGATGTAATACAAGAAACGAAGGACTGCTGAAGGACAGTAACTTTTAAAAATGCTTTTAGAACATATTTTTCTAGGTATTTCTCAGTTGTTTTTGTTTCGGGTTTCTGAGTTTTTATGGTTGGTTTATAAACAGCGTGCATAACTTTTGTTCAGAAACTTGACTTACTGGTCTTGATTACTATCAAGCCTGTTCTCAGTTGCACACCTCTGCTTCTGCCAGGTAGGTCTCTCACTGCAACCAAAACTGTGTACCTGATGCCAGTGAAATCTAAGAGCTAAGTTCCTGGCCGGAGCCTTGAAGGTTACTCTGACCTCATACTCTGGATAGAGCCCAGGCAGCTATCTTCACGCCAAGATGTTGCTGTTGTTCAGTTAGAGTCATGTCTCACTCTTTGCAACCCCATGGACTGCAGCATGGCAGGCTTTCCTGTCTTTCACCCTCTCCTGGAGCTTGCTCACACTCGTGTCCATTGAGTTGGTGATGCCATCCAACCGTCTCATCCTCTGTTGCCCCCCTTTTCCTCCTGCCCCCAGTCATTCCCAGCATCAGGATCTTTTCCAGTGAGTCACCAGGTAGTTCTGTTGTAGTCCCCCACTCCCCTAGATGTGTTGTGTATATTTTAAAATATTTAATCTAATTCTTCTTTTTCTTGTACTCTTTTATAGGATCTGCTGATAGCTGTCATATACAATTTAGACCACAGAGTATAGGAAATTGAGATAGATCATGACCCAGGAGAAAAGGAATCACTGTTGCTGTAATTGATGTCTGTTCTGCTTGACATCTTTGTGGGAGGAGTGAGCAGATTTCAGTTATGTAAGGGATGGTTATTTCATGTCAGGCAGGTGCACTGTTATGCTTGAGGAGTTTGGGTATTAGGTGGCAAAAGGAGTGGATTATAGTGGGCATCTGGCTTTGGTTACCCAGCTTCTAAATTTGGAAACCCTTCTACAATAGGAGGCAGATATCACTTCCCATATCTCCCATTACACACTCTGAAAATGCCACACGTTTGCTTTCCAGCCTCCTTTGCAGCTAGGCCTGGGCTCATGAGCTGGACTCTGCCAATGAGAAGTACCTGCCCCAGGACTCAGAGAGGACAGGCTGCAGGGACTGTGAGGGTTCATTTTGTGAGGGGGGCAGCTGCAGGGTCAGCTCCATCCAGTATCCAAAGTGGGATGGGCTTCAGTGGTGTCAGGAGTTCCTGCCATGTTCCGTACTTAGGGACAGTGGCAGTGGCATCCACAGGGACCAATTTGGAGATCTGATTTTCACATTGACACTGGCCACACCACTTCAGAGTACCACTCACCACCCTTCCTGCGTGTGTGTGTGGTGTGTGTGTGTGTGTGTGTGTGTGTGTGTGTGTGTGTGTGTGTAGCAGGAAGAGGCCAGGGGAGAGATATTTCCTCCCTGTATTCTTAAGTGTCTGCTTGGCATTAAGCTTCCCTGGTGGCTCAGACGGTAAGGCGTCTGCCTACAATGCAGGAGACCCGGTTCAATCCCTGGGTTGGGAAGATCTCCTGGAGAAGGAAATGGCAACCCACTCCAGTATTCTTGCCTGGAAAATCCCTTGGACGGAGGAACCTGGTAGGCTACAGTCCATGGGGTCACGAGTCGGACACGACTGAGCGACTTCACTCACTTTCACTTTGGCATTAAATAATGAGTTGCAAGTTAAAGCCTCTGAGGCATGAGGCTTATTTTCAGAAAATGTTCATCAGAATCTCAGGCTTGGCACCAGGTGGCCGACGAGCAGTTCTGGTAGACTCATTTCCCAAAATACAAGTGAGAAGTGGATGGACTTCTGGGTGGGGCAGGGTGTTTCAGCCTAGGCCAGGAACCCATCAAGCACTGAAGGGTTTTCTGTGGGGCTCCAGGGCAGGACAGATGACCCAATGGTTCCCCTGGTCAATGTGAGAAAGCATGATGGGAACTGTCACTGGGTACAACTCTGGGGATGTGATTTGTATCGTCACTGATGGAGGAACAGAGATGCCAAAAACGTGCAGTTACCCAGGAGCCACCTGGCTGAGGGATGGAATATATGACTCTGGAAGTATGCTGGGGTGGGTACCACTGATGGGAGCTGAAGGAGGGTATCCCCACCTCCTGCCCCACTCCATTACCCCACCCTTCCAGGAAGGAGAAAGAGGGCTGTTCCCTTGGGCTGGAGGGAGTCAGGGTAACGGTTACCACCACTAAAGAAAATCATGCATAACACCTGTGCTGAGAACCCCGGCCCCCAGAGGCTGACATCCAGACCGAGGTTGGGGACCTCTCTTAGTCCCAGTGTGCTGTGCCCTCGACCTGTCTTGTCTGTGGGGCTCTAGAGGGGAGTGAGGTCTCTGAGTGTTCAGGTAGGAAGAGGAGGGGTGAGGAAAGAAATTCAGAGAGAACTTGAACCTCTGATTACATGATCAAATAAGAATTTGCTGCTATGGACTGACTTACATCCTCCTCCAAATTCCTATGTTGAAGCTTAACTCCCCAGGTGATGGTATTCGCAGATGGGGCCTTAAGAAGATATTTAGGTTGAGATGAGGTCATGAGGGGCCCCTGTGATGGGAATAGTGCCCTTATAAAAAGAAGGGGCACCAGGGCTCCCCCTCCATCACATGAGGACACCGCAGGAAGGTGGCTGTCTGCAAGCCAGGAAGAGAACGCTTACCAATTAATAAATCTGCTGGCACCTTGATCTTGGACTTCTCAGGGTCCAGAGCCATGAGAAATAAATGTCTGCTGTTTAAGCCTCCTGGTTAGTGGTATTTTGTTATCTCAGTCCAAGGAGGCAAAGACAACTGCACACTCACCCCAAAACGGGCTACTTTAATAATTGGATTTTATTACAGAAATCACTTGAATGGATTAAAATTCAAATAAGAATGGCACATAAGACATTTACTGTGGCTGTTTATAGAGTGCTCAAGACCCAGAAATGTCGACATCAATTTTAAGAATAAACTTCCACGTTCAGACATAGCTGTGTGAGACTCAGATTGGTTACACATGTCCCTAATGTTAGATCTCAGACCCAAAGAACAATCTGTTGTCTTCTCCACACCTAGTTCTTGTTTGCAGCATCCATACCCACCCAGTTGCCCAGCTTTGAAACTGGCCCCCTCCTTGGCTCCTCCCCTGGCACACGTTATTAAGCCATACTCCTTCCTCTCAAATATGTCTAAACTACGACCACCTACTGCCTTCACTGCCACCATCCCTCCTCCCCGGATCTCTGCCACCGCATCCCAACAGGTCTTCTTCTCTGGCTCTTCCTGTTTTGGACAATGATGTTGGAAGCCCTGGGGCAGCCTAAGGAGAAATTCTGGAGCCTTCCTCAACCACGAGAGGAATCCAGAGGCTTTGGGACTAACCAGCAAAGGATACAGGGTGGCCATAGAAGAAGAATGACCTGTATAATTTGGAGTTTGGGAATGGGTGGCGATCTGGGGTTTTAGAAAAGAGGTTAAGTTTGTGATCAGTCTATTCTTAGCCAAATGATTCATGTATGTAACGTATGGGGGCTGATCATGTTAGGAGCTGTCAGTGTTGTTCTTCAAGATGGTGGGTCAGTTTTGCTTAAATGACATAATTGCTTGTTCCTGTATGCTGGGTCTTAGGACTATTAGCTCCTCACATGCCAGCCCTACACTAGATCTGAAGTCAAGGAATCTGCAGGAGAGGCTGGTATTTTTTCCCTAATAATCATTTCCCCTTCTTCAATAATAAAACTCCCAAATTTTAGCCAGACTGAGTGCCATCCACAGTAAGGACTACATGTCTTAACCCCTTTGTGGCTAAGTGTACCCACATGATGAAGTTCTGGCCAACTGTGTGTTATTCTGAGTAGCCTATGGAATGTTCAGGAAGTATCTTTAAAGGGAAAGGGCATTCTTTCCCCCTTCTCTATTTTCCTCTTTTTTTCTGGCTGGAATATGGATGTGATGGCTGGAGCTATATCAGCCATTTTGGATTATGAGGTGAAAGTGTATGTTGAGGATTGGAGGAGCATAGGTCCCAATGACCGTGGAGCCATTGTACCAGCTCTGGACTCCTATCTTTATGTGAGAAATAAACTTCCACTTTGCTCCAACTTTGCTTCCACTTTGCTACTTTGGATAGGATGCTGCAAATAACATTTAAAACACAGCACTAGCTTAGTGGAATTAGGAGGCGGTGGATGGCAAGAATAGATACTATCTTTTATATAATGGTTAAACATTTGATGAAATTGGATGGACCACATGCTGACTGAGGGTATGGCCATAGAGGAAATGGTAGGAGAGTGCCAAAGGGTGAACGCTGTTCCTTGTTGCTTTTCACAAAGTCATATAAAACTGGGACGAACAAGGGCTAGAGCCAGCCAGACTGCAGCAGAGATGGAAGACAATCCTGCTTTACTAAGGGAGGCACTGGCTGGAGCCTGTGCTCAAAACTGATTGAGGTCTTGAAGCAGACAATGCCAATTGCCTTTTGCCAAACTGCAGCTATTAAAAACAGTGGCCTTGAAGTGGCAGCCTGAGCAGGAGACAAGACTGGCGGCAGCAAGCCACTGTCAAGACTTCTTTGCCAGAAAACACAAACCAGTAGCTCCAAAGATCAGACTGAAGGTGTTGCCCTCCTCCCTCAAACGTCTTGGTCAGGAGGCCCTAAGGTCACGATCTTTCAGTTGAGATGAGGCACAGGAAGAACAGAGAACACTGGGCTAGACCAGATCTTTGGCTGTGGGTACTTGGTGGAATTCTATTGGCAGAGAAACTATAACCCTTGGTCCGCCCCAAACTGCCCCAGGAGTAAGCAGGGCTACAAAAGCTCTACAGTCCCACCTTGGATATGGCCATGAAGGTCAATGGGCAAGGAGGCCCTCCTGGAGAGTGGGACTGCTATGGCAGGTGGCTATCCAAAGGACTTGCTGGCCTGCCAGAAGCATCTTCACTATTCCTGCAGTGGGAGTGGATAACCACCCTCGGTAGTGTGTCCTGTTCATTGAGTTTTCAATGGCTGTTTGCCTGTTTCTATTTCACTCCTGTTTATGGGATGCCTTGGGAGAAGATAACTTGAGTTTATAGGTCATTAGACCACAAGAAGTCACCCAGAGCTGACGGAGAAGACCACAGATCATTCAAACAAGATTTTCATTTTAGATCCATGCCATATCTGGAAGGGGCTTAGGTTATTCACCTGAGGGGAGAGGAGGCACGGGCGCCACATGAGCTAAGGAAGGTGACACCACAGGACTGAGCTATGGCAGAGACCACTAATTGTCCCTCAAGCCCATCCTTTCCTTGTTCCTCAGAAATAGAACTCCTGCATTTCAATTAGGCACATAGCATCTGGGAATAAAAACTACCTTTCCCAGACTTCTGTGCTGTAGGTATTTCCCTGTACGTTCAGATCAGTGAAATGTACAACATCCACATGAAACACCCTAAGGAACACATCTTGCTTTTCTCCTCCCCCTCCTCCATTCTGTCCACTGGAATGTGAACGTGGCTGGAGCCGCCATCGCGGACCTCAGTGTAGATGGCTGCATACTGGGGAGGGCCGAGCAACAAGTCAGAAAGAACCTGGGACCCTAGGGATCATGGACCCACCTGGCAGTCCTGCACAATAGTGGGCAAAGAGATTCCCCCTTTGTGTAAACTACTGTTGTCATGATAGCTGAACTTGATTCTGATCTAGAACCTGTCACACAGGTCAAGGCTGTCCGTGGTCATGCTTCTGACCAGAGGGAAGGTAGAGACAGGCACAGAGCAATCTCCTCCAAGAGGGTTAACATTTACTTTAAAAAAAAAAAAGCAAACAAAATGAGAAAACATGTCCAGAAAATCAAGACATCAGAATAAAAGTATCAACACACAATAACAGTGTTGCATAGCTTGAATGTTTTTATATTGATCAAATTGTATTTCAGCAGAGTCACTGTAAGAACAGGCCAGAATGAAAAACATTCCAAATTTACAGACAAAATATTGCTGATCAATTAAGATACTTTTCAAAACGACACGACTTAACACAAATCCCTTGGTTGTTCCAGATGGAACGTGAGTTATCAGAGATGCTGGACAGCCCCCCACCCCTGCTTGGCTCCTCAGACTAAAGTCAGACTCTTTGCCAAGAAATGAGGGACCAGCTCTTGGAGACAAGTTCTAGAAATGTGATACATCTCTCTCTCGTAGCTTACTGGAGGCTTGGGCTTAGGATTAATCTCAATTCTCTGGAAGACAGACTCCCAGAATGGTAGACGTTGAGGGCTCATCTCTAGCCCAACCTCCCTTTTACTGATGAGGAAAGTGAGGGCCAAGGGTGGCGTGTCTTGTCTAAGTCTAGTCTGGACCCACATCCTGCCTCTAACTGCCTCTCCCCATTGACACTGCCTCTTCGATGCCTCTGGTTCTATGATAACTTCTGTGAGGAACAAAAAAACGTCAACCAGCAACTGCAGCAACAGCCTCTATGCTCGCCTCAAAGCAAAGTGAAAAATGAAATTACTGTGGTAGGAACTGAAGACCAGCCCAAGTTTGTTCTCTAACTGAACTGAGTTGAGTCTCTTCTTCTGGGAAGTCAAACAACGTCAAGCGCAGGTTCTCAGGAGTGACACCAGGAGAGACCTCCTGTCTTATGTCTGCACACTGATGCCTAATTAGATCTTCCGAGAGCGCCAGAATGCAGGATGTAAATGTCTTCTCCATGCATACTCCAATTTCCTGGGCAAACTATTTATCCTGATTTTGATGAAGTTCTTCACTTACAGCTGAAAAGGGCTTCTTAGGTCCAATTGTGTAAGTGTATAAGGTAGTGAAGCTGAAATCTTGAACTCCCCAATTTGATCAGTAGCATCTATAATACGTACTTGCACATTTTACTCCTTTTGATAATTCTCTTGTCTTGTTCTTCCCCAGGATCGCATGGATTTTGTTCCTGGTCACATCTGCTGAGTCTGAACTACTGGCCTGCACAGTGGCGGAAAAAGGCTGGTGGCAATCTTTGGTAAACTTTTGGGAAATTGATGTAAAATAATGGCAGCATTTCTGCAACCATATTAAACAACGCGTTTCTTTAAAAAAAAAACACACACACACAAACACAAATCTCCAAACTCATTTAAACTTCGCAAGCTTTTTATACACAGGGTGGTGACGCCTTTTTTTTTTTTTTAATCAAATGGCAATGATTTGCTCAATATCCTGATGGCATTTTAATTTACTTCAGGCTTCTCTCTTTTCTGGTGCCTGGCTGATGGAATTTTCTGAGTCCAGATTGAATAGAAGTACTTGTACGATATTCCTTTGTGCCCTTGGTTCTCTTGAGGATAAAAGCGATTTCCTCTTACAAAAACCCCAGTGATTCTACTTCTGTTTCATGGATTTGGGGGCTAGTCACTAATAAATTAATTTTTCCAAGTAATGCATCCAGAGCAGAGTCAGATTCCAGCTGATGAAAACTTTAGCAGCGTGATCTCATTCAATCCTCGTATTTGACCTAGAGTCCTCAGTATTATCTAGTTCGCCTACTTTACAGATGAGAAAATGGAGGTAAAGCTTTCAGGTGACTAGGCCCAGGGCTAGCTGTTGAGTGGAATCAGAAACTAGATCTCCCAGCCCTTAGCTCCAAGCCTTGCTGCTACACTCAGCTAGCCTGGCACCATGCTGACAAGGCTGGGGCTTTGTCATCTCCTGTTGCCCAGCGTGGGTTATGACACTATACACAGCTCCCCCAACCCCTGTCATTTAACAGTAAAATGTCAGTGGGGAAAAGATGGAAAGAATGCAGTAAATATGCTAGATCTGGAGACAAAGAACTTTAGAAACCTGGCCCCTACGTAAAGGTCTTTACCCATCTTGTGACCAGGAAACGTTTTTGCTCAGTTGGTCTGGAGTTTGCTAAACATCAAAACGGCCTCATTTCAGTGTGCTGTAACATGGAACCATCCTTTTTCTATAAATCCCGTCAAGAAACTGGATACTTAGTTAGCTGCTTTTTCTGGATACATAAAACCACTATTTCAAAATACCATGTTCGAATTTTCACGTAATTTATTTTCCTTAAATAATAATTTGCTACAATCCTGGCACAAATTAAAAAAAAAATTAACACAGTATTAACAAAGGCAGAATTCTTTAGGACAATCAAAATCTTGGTGTACTTAGAATAAATTAACATCAAATTGTGTTTATATTCAGATAGTCTGATCCTCTCCTTTGAAATGAAACGGAGACCATTGTGACTAAGAGTGAATGCACACGTTTGTTCTTCTATACAGAGACTCATTTATATAAACTCAACTGTAATTTGAATCAAGTTAGGAATCCTGAGAGACACTCACCCGTAGGCACACACACACAACACAACACACACACACACATCCAAAGGCAACCCTCTCGAAGCTGGGTTTCCCATGGTTCAACATCTAGATCTTTCCTCAGAAGGGCCAAAGATTCTGAATATTTAGATGACATCCCATCTCCCCTCAGGAAAATCGTAATGGTTCAAGTGTAATAGCTCAAAGTAGCAGCAATCCATGTATTAGATTCAGTAGTGGATGATTCCAGTCCTGGGCGCTGGGTGTGCAGCAGGAGGGAGGCAGGCACAAGAGGCGCCTGCTCCGAAAGCTAACACGCGGGGCGACACCGGGAGTCCTCTCTCAGGGTCTCAACTGGAGACTCACCTGAAACCTGCACTGCTTGTCCGGTTCAGGCACTGGTGGGAACCTGAGGAGGGTCACTAATGCAGGGAGGAGGCAGGGCACGTGGACACGATTCTCAGAAACGCCAATGGCAGACGTGGCAGGGAGACTGGACAAAGGAAGGGAGGGCACAAAGGCACTGCTCATCCTCTGCCTGGCACCCCATCCCCTGCCACTCAGTACTTTCATGGGGTCCCCCGAGCATCACTGGGGCTGGTGAACACTGTTTCAGCTCCGCCCAGACCCACGGAAAGCTCAGCTCTTAGTCCTAGACACACAACGCATCCAAGTAACTCTGAACAGCCACACCATCTTGCTTCTGGGAGGCCCACAGCATGGCTGGTGTCCTCTCCCAACTGCCCAAGGATG
>NW_011494755.1:5869147-5871504 GCF_000754665.1 Bison bison bison
GGTTTACAGGAATATGGAGATGGAGAGAGAGGAAGGCATTAGGACAGGCCCCAGACTGAGCTCCCCTTCCGCTTAGTTCTGTCCAGAGCAGGCGCGGGCCTGTATGATGCTATAACCACATGCGTTACCTACACAGTTCTTATGTACACGATACCTTTTTTTTTTAATAGAAATTTAAAGTGCCTGGGTCAAATGTGCTCACTCCTTTCCCACAGCCTACTGGTTCCTCTTGCCGCTTCCAGAGAGAAGGAGGATGCCCCGGGGAAAGAGGAATGAACGTCTTCACAGCAGTCTTAACTGGGATCCAGCATCTGGACTAAGCCTTCTTCATAAACGCGAAGGATCGCTTCACACACGAACTTGTACTGGCTCTGGGGAGGACATGAAAGCCCGTCAAGCCAGCAGCTCCACAAACACAGCCTCTCACCCCAGACACAGTTATTCTTTCACCTCATTTATAAACACCCTGAGCTCCAGCTCAAGTTGGGCCCGGCCCTGGGTTATATCCAGGGGCACAGAGTGGACTGGACACACCTGTGAGTTCACTGTTCTGTGTGACAAGGGCTGGGGTAGCTCCCAGGGAGGGTTGGGCAACTCAGCGGAGGGGGACCAGCAGTCTGGGGAAGTCCAGAAGGGACAAAGGTCGCTGCAGGGTGGCCCTTCCAGCAGATGCACCAGCGTGCCACTCTGACAAAGATGCTCGCTCAGAGGAGCAGGGTCAGGGATCATGGTCCCGGCCTGGAACACTTGGGTGTGGGGGCACTGGAGGGAGGCTGCACAGGTGGGCTGGGACCTCACTGTGGGGGACCCCCGCACTGGGGTCAGGGGTCTGGACTTTGTCTCTTTGAAAGGACAGCCACTGGAAGTCGCTCTGCAGGATACGGTTCTTTTCATTAACAAACCCCTGAGACTTATTTGAGGGATGTGTTCAGGGTGAAGGAAAGCCTCAGACTGAGCTGCCCCAGCTAGGAAAGTGTGTCCAGAAGATACACTTGAAACACTTTTTTTTTAAACTAACAATGAGGTCCTCCATACCACAAAACCGGGCAGAGAATAGTCTTAACAACTTTTTTCTTTTCTTAACCAGATTTCTTGGGTGCGTGCACACTAAGTCGCTTCAGTCGTATCCGACTCCTTGCAACCCCATGGACTGTAGCCCGAAAGGCTTCTCATAGAAGGGATTCTCCAGGCGAGAATACTGGAGTGGGTTGCCATGCCCTTCTCCAGGGGATCTTCCCGACCCAGGGACTGAACCTGCGTCTCTTCCATCTCCTGCATTGGCAGGTGGGTTCTTTACCACTAGGGCCACCCAGGAGTGCACGTGAATTTAAAACAAGAGCTCCTGTGATGACCTAGTGGGGTTGGGATGGATGGGTAAGTGGGAGGGAGGGGATATCTGTCTACTTATAGCCGATTCACGTTACTGTACAGCAGAAACTCACACAACACTGTAAAGAAATGTAAAAAAAAATAAAAATAAAAAAAAATAAAAACAAGAGCTCATAATCATTAGAGAAATCTTACGAACGTAGGCCATGAGCCTGTGAGGACACAGAGCTGTGTGCAAGCCCCGCTCTCTTCTCTGCTAACTCCTCCTCATCCATCAGGGGTGGGGTGGGTAGGTGTGGGGGTGTGTGGGGTGTTCTGGAGGCCTTTCCTCTAGAAAGCCCTGCCTTTCCAAGTCAGCTTCAGAAACTCCTCCTGAATTCTCAGGCTCCTCTTGGACTTCTCCCACTGCTGCTGAGATTCACAGTCAACTGAGCCAGTCCTGCTGGATAAAAGCTCAGGCCTCTCCTGTTGGTGCACTATCTGTTGAAGGGATGAATGAATGAATAGGGGGTGGTCTTTATTTTGCAGATGGGGACACTGAGGCTTAGAGAGGTTAAGGGACTATTCAAAGGTGGCCCTGTACATGGGGAAGAGTGAATCGTGCACTTCCCCAGAGCCCCCTGCCCCTCTTGTAGATCTAGGGGAAACCAGAATATTTCCTCTTTTTTTGGCCTGCACCATGAGGCACCTAGGTCTTAATTTCCTAGCCAGGGATTGAACTCACATCTACTGGAAGGTAGAATCGTAACCACTGATCACCAAAGAAGTCCCCAGATTATTTCCTCTTGAGGACACCGGCAGCTCTGGGTACCAAGGGGAAGACAGCCCAGAGTGGGAGAGAGTGGGGCCCTGTGAAACGTCTAGGTGGGTGGGGTGAAACCCTCAGGTGACCCCTGCTTACTTCTGACAGAAAGGTGATGATCGGTCAGTGGTTTGACAGTGCAGAGTGCAGTCAGGGCTACTCCCTGGTCGGCAGGGAGCAAGCGGCTGCCAGGAAACAAACTGTGGCAGGGGGAGGGGGGGGGTTT
>NW_011494755.1:5871604-5894023 GCF_000754665.1 Bison bison bison
GGATGGGCGTTGGAACTGCTCGGCCCCTGACGAGCTCTGTGACCATGGGCGAGTGACTCAGTCCCCTGGGGCCTTGGTCTCTTGACTTGCAAAGCCCTTTGTACAGGCCTGGCCATTGTTAGTATTTTTATTGTTAGATTTCTACTCACTGATGTCTGCACCATCATGGCGCGCTGGTCTCGCATTTTCCGAACAATATCCAGTGGGTAAACAGGCAGGTTCCTCTCGATCATGCACATGGCTGTTTCCATGGTGACCAAGACACCGGTTCGACCTATTCCAGCACTGGGGAAAGAGAAGCAGAGGCAGAATTTGCTCAGACAGCATTTCTGCACAGCCCAGCTCAGCTCCTCGCCAGTTCCCATTTTACTCAGATGGAGTTCTCCTCCCTGACCTTCAAAGGACATGGAACACATGCTCAGGGCGTGCTCCCAAACAGGCCAGAGGCTTATAAAACCAATGGGAAGAAACCCATCTTTCTGTGCAAACTCCACCCCCATCTCCTGCACATCTACCACAGGAACAGAGGGAAAGACGAGGTAGGGACTCTGTTGTCCAGTTCTAGGGTGCAGTCAGAATTTGTCCAAATCTTTGGACAGAGTGAAGACAGAAAGCAATCAGAGCCTTGTAAGTGCATAGTGAGTCTTGTGGGATGTAGGTGGGTTTGATGCCTGCCAACTGTCTCCAGGCCTTGCCCAAGGAGTATGAGTATTGGTAAAACCAGGTCAACAAGCCACAGTACCTGCAGTGAACCAGGACAGGCTCACCGTCCACTCTCAGGGACCGCACGTAGTTCACAAATTCCAGAAAGTCTGAGGAGTCATCGGGGACACCGTGGTCTGGCCAGGCCACGTACTGGAGATGGGTCACTGTGTGTTCCTCCCCCGTCTGCGAAGGGGCAGGGGAGCCTCGCTGAGTCTATCTGGACTGGTGGGCAGGAGGACCCCGGCCCCCTCCCAGCCTCCAGCCAGCGAGCTCCTGTCTCTGGACGCTCTTCTGCCCACTGGGGATCTCCCGGCCATGCGCCCTGCCCACTCCCACCCACCTGCCTCCCCGATGCTCCCAGGCCCGCCCTGTCTCTAGGACTCTGCGGAGGCCATCTCCTGCCCGATGGCTCTCCACCACTTCTGCCCACAGCCATCTCTTCCTGGTTGCTCCCATGGTACTTGCTGTCAAGGCCACCCACGTTGGCTTTTTTTTTTTTTTAATGGGCAAAATATACATAACAAGAAGTCTACCATTTTAAACATTATTAACTGCATAGTTCAGTGGCATTAAGTACATTGGCAAAGTTGTGCAACCCTCACCACTCTTCCTAGGAGCTTTTCAGCTTCCCAAACTGAAACAGCATGCCCATTAAACACTAACTCTTCGTCCCACAGCCTTGCAGCCCTGGCAACCGCCATCCTACTTCTGTCTCTGAAATGACTACTCCAGGAGTCACATGGTATTTGTCCTTTTTTGTCTGGCTTCTTCCGCTCATTACAACGTCTTCCAGGTTCAGCCATGCTGCAGCATGGGTTAGAATCTCCTTCTTTGTGGGGGGACTAGGATTCCACGGTATGAATATACCACGTTCTGTTTATCTGTCGGTGGACACCTGGGCTGTTTCCCCCGTGGGCTGTTGTGAATACGCTGCTGTGAACACAGATGCTGGCTCTTTTCCAGGCAACCTTGCACATCTACTGAAATGCTCACCGGCTGAAAACCCAGACTGACCCAGAAGTAGAGGCCTCCCCGGGCCTACGGTGGACGCTGATTTAGCACCAGCCTTTAACTCGCGCCTTCCCGGGTCCCCCCACAGCCCCTGCCACACGGGCCCCGCTCACCTCGGTGTTGGTGACCAGCATTTCCCGGAACACGTACGCGATGGTGCAGTCCTCTGACTGACAGCGGATGTGAAAGCTGCCGTGTTCCATGACATCAGGGGGATCAGGCCAGTACTGGTGACATTTGGTCTGCAAGGGAATCGCAGGGCAGGAGTTAGGCCGGGCTATGGGGGTGCTCGTGAGTGGTTAACCGGACAGACGGGTCGGACACTGGGCTACAACTCTCTCACTCGTACTAAATGCTCTGAGAGCTGCTGGCGGGGAAAGAAACACGGGAGAGGCCGCTCTGCCCTGCATCTGTGCTGTACTGTTCAGGAGGAAGGGCGCGGTCAGCCTGCCAGGGGCCAGGCCACAGCTCTCACCCCGGCTGGAGCTCCAGGAGGAACGCACTGACTCTTTCATCACCAGGTCCAACTGCTGGAAGGGCAGGAGAGCCTCAGACAGACGTGAGAGGCCTTGACTTAGGAGCGACCTCTGCTCCCCACCCTCCCCCACTGCAAGGCCTCTGCCCCTTCCCTGCTCTCAACTCCCCCTTTTACCTCATCCATCCTTCATCGTCCACTCCTTACCCCCTTGAGGAGGAAGGCCTCGAGGCACGGCCGATAAGAGTGTACATTTGAGAGCCAGACAGAACTCCATTAGGATTATTCTCTCCTCCTCTGTGAGCCCCGTGACCTCAAACCTGCTACTACTTAACCTCTCTGACTTCCGCATTCTTCACCTGAAAGACAGGACGGCACCTGTTTCCCAGATGGTGACAGAGGCTGGAGGTGATGGTGTGCAGTGCCCGGCTCACTGCGGGGGAGGCGGGGACAGTCAGCGGCCGCCGCCATCACTGTTGCTACAGTCCCGTGAGCGCTTTCACAGATGATTCATATGGAGCCGACGCTCAGCAGACGGCAGAGGAGGAACCCGGGCTCAGTGGGACTCAGTGAGTCCTCCCACAGGAGGACTGCCCCTGCCCCCACCCCTCTCCCCAGTCTCTTCTTCCCCCTACCAAACCCTAGGGCTTTCCTGATAGCTTGGCTGGTAAACAATCTGCCTGCAATGCAAGAGACTTTGGTTCGATTCCTGGGTCAGGAAGATCCAGTGGAGAGGTATTAGAGACTTCCCTGGTGGCTAAAACAGTAAAGAATTTGCCTGCAACGTGGTAGACCTGGGTTCGATCCCTGGGTTGGGAAGATCCCCTGGAGAGGGGAACAGCTATGGACTCCAGTATTCTGGCCTGGAGAATCCCATGGACAGCACAGCCTGGTGGGCTACAGTCCACGGGGTTGCAAAGAGTCGGACACAACTGACGAACTTTTCACTTTCACTTCCTAAATTCTGCATCCTCTTCCTAGCAGTCTCGCTCCTGCCTCTGGCCTCAAAGCAAAGTTCAAGGTCAAGCTGCCTGTCCCATCATCGATCCATCAGTCAAATTCTGACTCATTCAAAAAAATTTTTTTTCTCTCCAAGCCTACAGCTGCATCGACTTGGGTAAAAATTATGCTTACTTAAAGTGAAGAGGGGGTATAAACCCCCAGATGCACAAAAATGTGAAAGAGCTTTCCTATTTTTATTTTCAAACATCACAGTCAATGTTTGGAATTAAAGCATGCTGCTGGGAAGGTGGAGCTAAGAATATACTTGTAAATGTTAAACCTGAGGGTTTTGGTTCTTGACCACTTCCCAACTCCTCTCAGACACAAAGGAAAGCTGTCTGTAGAACCCGAGGCAGAGTGGATGCCCACCAGGTCTGTGCCCACCTCCTCCTCTGCACAAGGGGTTTGGCTCTCTGCTGCAGGCTTCCTGGTGTCCTGCCCACAGGACAGCTGATGGGAAGCTTCTGTCTGAAATGATGAGCCCATTCAGGGCTGAACCACAAATATCTCTATTTCTAGAGACTCCCAGTGAATCTGACCAGAACGGGACTCTCTTTACCTCTCAATCAAATCTAGATTTTAGGTTGATTTGGATCTCAAAGCATTTGGGGGTGTAGAAGAAAGAGCAAGACGTTTGTGGACATTCTGAATTTCCCTCCTGGTTATTAAGTTCCACTAACTGACTGTGCCATCCTGGCCAAGATACTTCACTGTTTTGACCTCCAGTTTCTCCATGAACGCTGCTGCTATGGGAAGGGATGATGCTAATGACTATTTTTTTTTTTTTTTTTTGGCTGTGCCTTGAGGCTTGTGGGATATTAGTTCCTTGACCAGGGATTGAACGCATGCCTTCTGCAGTGGGGAGCATGGATTCCTAACCACTGGACCGCCAGGGAAGTCTCCAACACCTATTTTCTTTTGATCGGTATATGCTAAGCACTAAATGGTGCTTTTTATGGACATTATTTTATCTGGGCCTCAAAACAACCATATGAGGTGGATAATGTCACTGCCTCTGTTTTGCATAAGAGTAAACTGAGGCTCAGAGACAGAATCTGCTTGTGTCCTGTCCTACAGATAGGAAGTGGGGCACACGTAGATGTGTGTTTCAATGGAAAGACCATTCTCTATAGCTCTGTTTCCTCTTGGAGGAAACAATGGACCTGAAGAGAGAACACAATGGAAAACGTTTTGGGTGGGAATAAAAGGAGAGGGCAATGAAAGCGAGCCTGTGGTGGGAGTGCCTCCCAGACCCTCAGCCTCTGGGGGAGGCTCCGTGCAGTTGACGTGAGAGCAGTACAGAGCGGAGAGGAAGATGCCACCAGCCACGTGCCCACCAGGAGACCGCTCAGCTAAACGCAGAACAGGGGAAAAAGCAAATGGGACACGCTGAGAGCCTCATCTCTCAGGAAAGCAGGGGACAGAGCTGCTGGCCCGGGAGGACTGACTCCTAATCGGGAGGAACTCAGGGACAGTGGTGGTGACCCGATGAGGGACCTCGGGACAAAAGGCTCAGGTCAGCTGAGAGTCTGTAACAGGAGAGGCAGGAAACATGTAGTAGCCTGGATTTGAGAAGAACAGGCTTCCAGACACCCATAAACAACAGAAGTCAGTTCCTGGGGCCAGAGATGGCGAATGGAATGCTCTGACTCACGGGAGATGCAGATCTCTAACTCAGGAACCTGAAGGAACCAGCCGGAAGGGGTTCGATTAGGAAGAAAGGGCTGGAAAACAAACACCCCACCCCACCCCCCGCCCCCACCCAGCCCCGGGTCACAAGGAGACCTCGGAGGAGCTCAGGTTCAGAGCGGACTCCAATCAGGACAGAGCAGGAGGGGCAGGACTCTCGAGAGCAGCTGGAGGAAGTGAGGCCTCCCGGATGAAAGAAAGGGCCTTTTCTCCCATGCTGGCGTGGGCAGAAGGAAGGGAAGAAGGGGCTGCCATCAGGGCAGATGATCTGTCACCAGCCACGCCTGCTGGAGCTCCCTTGACTCCATGGAGAACAATGGCCTTGTAGCTGGGAAGGGCCGAGACCACTGAGAAGGGGAAAGAGCAGCCCAACACAGGTGAGGAGAAAGCGCCCGGCTGCCCTGTGGGTTCAGGTCTTGGCTCCGAGGAAGTGCACCATCGCTGAAGACCTCCTGAGCTCGGGCAGCGGCACCTCCACGGGTAGTTTCTGAGAAAACCTGGAGTGTTCAGCTCCCCTCCCCCCACTGCCAGAGTCACAGAACAGACATGCACACACAGCACAGTTTCATATGGGGAGATTCTGGCAACAGCAAGGCCATAAACATGATGTCTTGTATCTATAAAATGCCAGAATGGCCCAGATTAAGGCCTGCAGTGTGGGATTTGGTAGGAGGTTAGGAGTATTAAACAAATCTCCCTGGTGGCTCAGACGGTAAAGCATCTGCCTACAATCCGGGAGACCCAGGTTCGATCCCTGGGTAGGGAAGATCCCCTGGAGAAGGCAACGGCAACCCACTTCAGTACTCTCTCCTGGAAAATGCCATGGATGGAGGAACCTGGTGGGCTACAGGCTGTGGGGTCGCAAAGAGCTGGACTCGACTGAGTGACTTCACTTCACACTTCACTAGGAGTATTAAACTGCATAGACCCACATGGTGGGAACCTGTTTTTTTCCATGTGTGCCATGAAGAGTGTCTCAATTTGGACCTAGGATAGCTTTAACATTATCACCTTAATACTTTAATTCTCTTTTTAGGAAAGAGCAAGCAAGGGTGTGGGCAAGCAGGCCTCGGGTTAAGAGCCTGGAAGGTAAGAATATTTATTTAGACTTTAATAATATTGTCTTGTGGAGAAGGAAATGGCAACCCACTCCAGTATTCTTGCCTGGAAAAGTCCATGGACAGAGGAGCCTGGCTGGCTGCAGTCCATGGGGTTACATGACTGAGCATGTGTGCATGAGGGTGGAGGGTCATGGGTTGGTAGCAATAAACTGGCAGAACTAAAAAAAAAAAAATATATATATATATATTGTTTTGTGGCTTTTGCATTTTTACACATACCCCCCTTTTATGGCAAATGATATCGGGCTTCCATTTAACACATATCTTTCAAAGCAAATTTTTTAAAGCAAGGAAAGGTGAGCTAATTTGAAGAAAAATAATAATACTGCAGTAAAAGCTGAAACTCCAGTACTTTGGCCACCTCATGCAAAGAGTTGGCTCATTGGAAAAGACTCTGATGCTGGGAGGGATTGGGGGCAGGAGGAGAAGGGGACGACAGAGGATACGATGGCTGGATGGCATCACCAACTCGATGGACGTGAGTCTGAGTGAACTCCGGGAGTTGGTGATGGACAGGGAAGCCTGGCGTGCTGCGATTCATGGAGTCGCAAAGAGTTGGACACGACTGAGTGACTGAACTGAACTGAACTGAAAATATATGTAGTCCCAGCAACAATTAAGGTGGTACCCAAACTACTGTTACTGTTAGCCAACATCTGTATGGTATTTATTGTGTGCCAAGTACTCTTCCAAGAAGGCTGACTGCATTAACTCATTCAATTGCCTCACAAATGCACAATGTGGACATGCGTGCTCAGTTGCTTCAGTCCTGTATGATTCTTTGCAACCCCACGGACTGTAGCCCGCCAGAGTCTTCTGTCCATGGGCTTCTCCAGGCAAGAATACTGGAGTGGGTTGCTATGCCCTCCTCCAGGGGATCTTCCCGACTCAGGGATCGAACCTGCGTCTCGTGCCTCCTGCATTGGCAGGCGCAGCCTCCCGAATACACAACAGGCGTCATTCGCATTCCATGTCACGCAGAGGCTCTGCCAGTTCCCGAAACCGCACAGGTAGGGAGTGACAGAGCAGGAGTATGAACTCAGGAAGCGTGGCCCTGGCGTCTGCCCTCTTACTCAGGACACCAGGGAACAAGACAGGTGCAGGTGATCCAGAAACACAGAGAGCGCAGATAGGACTGCGAGCCAGCTGGCACTCCTGGAGTTCAAACAATGTCCCAGTAACTTCACTGCCTTTCCAAAACAAGATCAGAAAACCACACACAGGCACACAGAAACAGAATATCAACAAAAACTAAAAACAGGCAAAAAGCAAGACTCCCAGACAAAGGGATGCCACAGACCTGCCGCCTTGTGATTCCAGCAAAGCCTCTGCGAGTTCTCACAGTAACTAGGTAAACCAGATGCAGGCACGGCCAGGGCTGGAAGCGGAGCTGGGAGAGGCGGCGACTGCTCCCCGAAGAGTGTCTGCAACGCCCCTGACTCACAGCGTTCTAGGAGGAGCTTCTGGTTGTCTCTTGAGGGCCTTTATATTTTTAAACAGTGATTTATGTGGAGAGATTCTGATCAACACTATGAGTGACTAGAAGCCGAGTGAGGGCCGAGGTGAACGATGACAGATGGGAAGCCCGAGGAGCGTGAAGGCACACAAAAGGCCAGATCTGATGGCAAATCCTCCCAGGGATGATAACGACGGACACACACACAGAGCTAATGTTTGCCAGACACCTGTGACAGACAGCTCTCTAAGCTTTCCGTATATATTGTCTCTGTCTCCACAAACCCTCTGAGACGGCACTACTATCTGCAGCTTACGTACAGGGAAGCTGAGGGTCAGACAGGTCAAGTATTTATAACTTGCTCCAGAAGAACCTGTTCTGAGCCCACAGAGTCTGGCTCCAGAGCCCCACCGACATGCCACAGTGTAGGTCTCAGGAGTCAAGTGCATGAGTACAAAATGGGGAGACTGATTCCACAGCAACACTGAGACAAAGACCAGACAACTTCTGCTGACCACCCACTTAATGGCAGTCCAAGGCTATCTTCAGATATCTGAAAGGGCATTGCATGCAAGAGAAGGGCCACTTACTACTGTGTCTTCCAGGCAAGAGAAGCTGGTGGGGTGGGGTTCAAAGCGCTGTGGATTTCAGTTCATTAGGAAGAGGGATTTTTTTTTTTTTTTTCGGAAAATCAGAGCTGAATAACCCACGGATGGACCCTGGAAGTGTTTTAGCCAAGGTGGGGAGCCATCAGCCTGGGACAGCCTAGGTGAACCCACAAGGCTCTCCAGAATTAGCAGGAATCCTGATTTTGCTCTTTGGGGTGAGAGTGTAGACTGATCTCCTCACACGTACGATCCATTCCAATTCTATACTCTTGACTTCTGGCACAGATCTGTCTGGCATTCTGAACTATATACTGAGGACAGGCCTGGGAGGAAGTGGCACATAGATCCCTTAAATATTAATTTATATTTGATTTTTGAATGTTTCCGGATGAACATTTCATCATGAAGATATCTAGATGCAGACAGAAGTTAGAGAACTCATGCTACGCAGCACTCCTTGCACACTGACTTCAGTTACATGATCAGCGATCTGTTCCTGTGAAACACACATGTCAGGCTGAACACGGCATGCTGCCATTGCTCTCCTAATTAAGCCCTTCTTAGCTTTTTTTTTTTTTTTGCATCAGGTTTTGCTGTAACACAAGCAGAGACTGACAGAGGTAATTTCTTCTACTTTGTATTCCATTGTGAACCTGGCCCTTACACTGCTCTTCTGAGGATCAGCACATGTCCTGGGTGGGTGAGATCACAGCTAACCCAGGAGTTCTGGGGCAGGTGAGGCAAGGGGAAGCGCCTTCCAGCTTGCTGTAACAGATTCAAGGCAGGAATGGAAGGGGCTGTCTGATTACTGCTTAGCTCGGAAAGGCCAGCAAGTGGGAAGGAGAAGGGCTGAGTTTCTCATCCCCGGAGCTGTCCATCAGGAGCTGTGTACAGATTCACGGGTCACAAAGGGGGCTGAACTGGGTGACATTTCAGTAAGGCCTTTTCCAGCTCTGAAGTTCGAGTTCCAGCAGAGAACAGAGTTACACACGCCTGTCTGGACGTCAAGCCACTTACCCGGCCTCGCTCGGTGAGAGTCGTCAACATGACGATGAGTGATAACTTCTGGTCCCAGACCACTTGCCAGAACTGCGCACAGGTATGTGGCAGGGGTCCCTGAGCGGCAATGTACTTGTTCATAAGGTGAGCAGCAGGAATTTCCATCTGGCAGGAGATGGTTCAGGCATTAGAATCTGTTACTGCCACAAGGTGGACAGGGAACTGCAGCTCACACACTTTGAGCTGGTGACTGTCAGCACACCAGAAGAACAGTTCTACCAAGTGTTTGGCCAATAAGAATAATCAAAGAAAAAGCTACTTTAGAAAATGCTTCAAAGGTGTTTGACAATAATGCTAGCTACTCAGGATAAAACTATGTGAAATTCAATAGGTGATAATCAGAAGTGGACCTACAAGATGAAAAGAGTTTAAATGACCTTCTCTGCTGTATCCTAAATATAATCAATATTGGGAATCTGCATTTTCAGCAACGCATGCCAATCCTTATGCCCACAACTTTTCCTATGCAGGGTTTTCCATCAAAATATTTTCTTTGAAGCATAAACCACATAGGCTTATGCCACCAACTACTGTTACACTTTGCTTTCTGCATGGCTGCCAATGTCTGTGCCACTCAGTTGATCAATTTTTCTCCCCAGCTTCACTGAGGTATAAATGACAAATAAAAAAGGTATATATTTAAGGTATACAACATGATGGTTTGATATACATATACACTGTGAAATGATTATCAGAGTCAAGTTCCTGAACACATCACCACCTCACAATAGGTACTGTCCAAACTGATAAATGTTAAAATGTTAAAACAAGTGCAACTGTCATCCCTCTCCTACCCTGCTCTGCTTTTACTTCTAAACTAAGTCTTTTCTTTTTTTTTAATTTTTAAGTATTTATTTGGCTGGGTCTGGTCTTAGTGATGGCATGCAGGATCTAGAGTGTGTGGGCTTATTAGCTGGCATGTGGGATCCTGCTTTCCCGACCAGGGGTTGAACCCGCATCCCCTGTATTGGAAGCCAGACTCTCAACCACTAAACCACCAGCAAAGTCCCTAAACTGTTTTCTGTAAAAGAACACTCAAAACTGGCTGAGCTTTGGAACAGCACAGTGATTCACTCATTCTTAGGTGGGGATAGTAAATGGAGGTGCCTAATTCATGGCTTGGTTGGTGCTTGGTTAATGGCTTTCTCAGCCCAGGTCTTAGCCACTCTCCACCCGAGTGCATGGTCTTACCGCCCCGACCATTTCAGTGCTCTAATCACAGGACACCAGAAATGCTGAAAGTGAGGGTCAATGAATCTCACAGATGCTTTGGAATGAGTAGAATCACTGATCAGACCCATTCTTGCTGGTAGTTACTGACATCATGCTATAATCTGAGAATTTGAGAAGTCCTGTTTATTTAGATCAGATAAACAGTGAGCTGAGGGCCAAATTTAAATGCTGCACTGCGAGCTAACAGTATTTTTTTGATATTTTTGCATGGTTGCATTTGAAATGGTATATATAAGTACCTAATTAATATTCTCAATTTTGTCCCTTGGCTTGCAGAGACCAAAATATTTACGGTGTAGCCCTCTACAGAAATAGTGTGCTGAGCCCTGGTTTAGATGAAGAGGCTGAGGTTCAGAGAGGCTAAGTTGCCCAAGATGCATTTTCAGAGTGAAATGAATACTTTCCCCACCACAAGTTGAAATTGTTGACGTTTTGTTTTGGGGCTATGGTGGTTTTATTTGTAGTAATCAGATGGGGAGGAAAAAGACAAAAAGTTACAAATGTACCAATGGCCAAACAAAACACCTAAAGGTCAGCAGTTGAGGACAGAAGGCTGAGTTTTGGTCTCCTCTGCTGTTAGCTTTACGACTTTTCAGATGATTTCATCTCTGAACCTTAGTGTCATTCTCCGTATAATGAGACTGTCCTGCCTTCCCTCAATGGCTGCTGTGGTGCTGAGACAAGACCGTGAATAGCAAAGCAGTTCACCGACTGCAAAGCACCGCGCATGTCGCTGTCACGCTTGTTACAACGATTAATGTGCTTTTTCTCATGATCTGGAATTCTAACTTACGTTCACATAACTCGCATTAATGTAATCTTCGTTTCCCTGCAACAATACCCGGGTGGTGTCATCTGTGGAGGAGAAAGAAATTTACTGATTATTCGGAGTGTTATTTTTACCACCCCAAGTAAACAAGGGTTCAGTTCCCAGCCCATCTGCAGCCCTCGCCTCATTAGCATAAACACTATTCCCCAACTGTTCCGAGTTTGAAATGGCTGCAATAAAGACGGTGGTGTTTACAGACACACTGAGAGTCGTTCCAGAATACCAGACAATCTGTTTTAAAAAGGGAAACATTATCTCAGTGTGTGTGGGGGGAGGAGGCATTCATGCCAGATACTCACAAGGCAGAACATCTTTATATCGGTTTTTGTCTAGATTTTGAGGCAGCTTTGCAAACGTGATGGCCAAACCAGGCTTCTTTCTATAGAGTTGCTATATGACAAACAGGGAAGTGAAAAAAAAAAATTGGAAAAAACAGCTATGAAGAGTGTGAAAACATACTCTAACAGTAAAGTTTATCATTCACAGCAGCCAAATCTTAACATTTAATAGTGGTTTTATATATTGAGAAAAATCTTCCCAGTAAGAAATTCTATAATCCCATGAGAAACTGACTAAATTCTTCAATATATATGGATTTTTTTTAAACATGAGACTCTTGGGGGAAAAAAGTCATAGGAAGGAGTGTGAGTCACAGATAATGGATCACAGTAAGTAAAACTTCATCTTCATGACAATTATTTGACAAGAGCTAAAAGCGAGCAGAGGAAAAAAGAAAAGAGTTCTGACTAAAAATTAAATAGAAATCATTTACATTAGTCTAAAAACATTTACCTCCAATTTAATGGAGTGAACCACGTTCTTTGCCAAGAACAAGAGCATTTTCATTCATCATTTGAGAAGTATACCTCCACAGTAAAAACATTTATTTCAATACATAGTAAACTTCAATTAAGTATTCCTTTAAAGAGGTATTACCCTATGCATGCAATCACTAGCAAAAATTGTTAAAACCCTCACTGCATATCTAGAAGCACATATTAGACACATTTGTACTGTACCTGATGTCATGTCAACAACAGCTCTAGGAAAGGTATTTAATAGTGTTCTTATTTTGCAAGCAAGAGGCACAGATGAAAAGCTTGGCTCAAGATTACAAACGAGAGGCTGAACTCAGATCTGACTCTAATGCTTGAGCTTTTCTCTTTGAAAAAGAAAGATAGCGCTAAGTCGTGTCTGACTCTTGCAACCCTATGGACTGTAGCCTGCAGGCTCCTCTGTCCATGGAATTTTCCAGGAAAGAACACTGGAGTGGGTTGCCATTTCCTTCTCCAGGGGATCTTCCTGATCCAGGGATGGAACCCGAATCTTGTCTCCTGCATTAGCAGATGGGCTCTTTACTAGCTGGGCCACCAGGGAAGCCCCAAGACACATCTATTCCTTCTCAAAGTTTCCTCCTGCCCTTTTGAGTTCTCTTTTCTATACAACTGTATCTGCCACTTCAAACTAGAGTGTGAAACAATATTCACCAGTGGTTTTAGTTAACTTTGTGGGAATTCTCAAGGTTTTTTTTTTTTTTAGTGTTGGAAGTGATTTTTTGCAGAAAATTTGAAAAATTCAGACTAATATAAACAAAAAACCTGAGATATCCCTTTTCATCTATTTTATCTGTTTTTTATGCACACATGTATACAAATGTATGTAATCGTATGTGTAACTACACATAATACACAGATACATTATTTTTTTAGAAACAAAAAACGAGACAACATATATTAGCACTTCCTATATTATGTTCTATGGAACCCAAGTATTCTGGAAAAAACTATACTAGGTGGTGCTTAGAATAAGTTTCAAGGTCAAGGAAATTTAGGTAATACTGTAAGTCATCTTATATTCTATGAATCTCTAGCATGGCAAGACCTGCAGTGCATACGCTTATTTAATTCTGATTAGAGCATTTCTCAAGCTAACTTGGCCATGGAGGATCTCATGTCTCACAAGAAGTGTTCTGGGAACTATCACCATAATTTTGAAGGCTGTTTCTCCTACTTATTATATAATGTCTAGTTTCCTGTGTCATTTAAATACCTGAAATATTCTCTATATACATGATTTCAGCTAGCTCAACAATCTATAAGTTTTCAAAGTTTAACTTTTATTCCACTTCTTGATTAAACTGTTTTCCGTTTTTTACTATTAAATATTCCCAGGAACAGAATTACTGAATTAAAGCATATTTTTGAGGAGATATGTATGTATATAGTGGAGTTGTCCTACAGGGGAACATGAGAATGGTTAGTTTGCCAAATTGCAGCCAGCATCATCAATTAAAATGTGCTTGCAATGTGAATAGAGAGGCAGAACAATGTCTCTCCCTGTATATTTTTGCATATTTTGTAGTTTTTATTTTATAAACCAGCTTTTGTTGGTCTGTTTCTTCTTTTTCTCCGATTAGTTCTTTTACTAAACAAACAAACTGCACAGCAGACAATTAGCAGAGAGATTTTTGGTAATGATAATTATGTCTGATACATTTACCAAATGTTCAGAATTTCCGGTATTTCCCTAAGTTCAAGTATTAATCATCTTTACGATTTCAGCTCCTAACAATCAAGTAGCCACTGAGCAACTTCTTAGATGTCTATGAGCTTTAATGTGCTTTCCAGGCTCCTTCTAGAAATACATTCGTGATTTATTAGAAGTTTTGGTTTGATTCCGGGAGAAGGAGAATATCTGAGTCAGTCAATTCCCCTAAATGTCATTTTGGTTCTAACTAACTTCATAGAAGTGAAATCTAATTAAGTGAATATAATCAGTAATGCTAACCTGGAGGCAGGAAGTTTTTCTTTTCCAAGTAACAAATATGTAAATGTAATCAACTTGAGATGGTTTAGTGGAAAAGCATAGATCTAGCAAAGGGCTTTAACTGCAACAAGTTTATGAAGTATCTCAGGAGTAAGTGCTGATAAGATTATAGAGTATTAAAGCAAAATAAAAAAATAAAGTACTATAGAACTATCTGTAAAACTTTAAATGTGCACACCCTGGGCTTTACTTGACAGAAGTGCATAAAGACACATATCAAAGAAATTTATCTGCATCAAAATATTTTCTTATTAGTAGAAAACTGGAAACAGCCCAAATATTTCCTAATAGGGAGAACTGTCGACTTAAATTATGATACAGTCATACCACAAATTATGTGCAAGTAATAGAATCGGTTTCAGTTCAGTCGCTCAGTCGTGTCCGACTCTTTGCGACCCCATGAATTGCAGCACGCCAGGCCTCCCTGTCCATCACCAACTCCCAGAGTTCATTCAAAGTCATGTCCATCGAGTAGGTGATGCCATCCAGCCATCTCATCCTCTGTCGTCCCCTTCTCCTCCTGCCCCCAATCCCTCCCAGCATCAGAGTCTTTTCCAATGAGTCAACTCTTTGCATGAGGTGGCCAAAGTATTGGAGTTTCAGCTTCAGCATCAGTCCCTCCAATGAATATTCAGGACTGATTTCCTTTAGGATGGATTGGTTGCATCTCCTTGCAGTCCAAGGGACTCTCAAGAGTCTTCTCTAACACCACAGTTCAAAAGCATGAATTCTTCAGCACTCAGCCTTCTTCACAGTCCAACTCTCACTTCCATACATGACCCCAGGAAAAACCATAGCCTTGACTAGACGGACCTTTGTTGGCAAAGGAATGTCTCTGCTTTTGAATATGCTATCTAGGTTGGTCATAACTTTCCTTCCAAGGAGTAAGCGTCTTTTAATTTCATGGCTGCAGTCACCATCTGCAGTGATTTTTAAGATGGACTAAAAGTACAGATTCAAAAGGATATCCACTCATGTATTTAAGTGAAAAATGCAAGTGGCAGAACAACACAGTGATGATCCCATTTCTATACACAGCAGCATATGTACAATGAGTGTACAATGTGTGTATGTGCACTTACATACACGTGTATAAAATATATTTCCATGAGCAACAGAACAAGTACGCACGGATACACATCAAATTATTATTTGTAAATTATAACAGAAAGAAATTAAAGGAGGTTTCTGAATTGCTTGAATTATTACAATGTGAATTTTTAAAAATTCAAATAAAATAATAAAAAGAGCTACAACAAAAGAAATTTATACATAAAACTAAAAAATTTTTTACAAAAAATTGGGTGAGTAAAGCTAAGTTTTGTTTTTTTTTTTTGGGGGGGGGGCGGCTTTAGAAGGATTGACAACACACTCATTTTTATGCCTGCCTTGCCAAGGTTAATACTGAATGTTCTTCCCACTGGATTGCTTCAGTCCTATTCACACACTTAGTTTCTGAAGGAGTTAGCAGTTGGTTTTCAAGTTCTTTTAATTTACTGACTCTTCTCCAGACTTTGTAAGTTGTGTGGCAGGCTGGGTGTGAACACACCGCCCAGAGGAAGAGTGGTCCAGACTGGACAGTGATGTGTTAGAAACACAGGTACGGCTTTCTGGAAGAATCAGGGATGGGAGAAAATGAGCTGAAGACTATTAGGCAGAACTCGAGACACGGCTCTTTCAAGAACTACTCGTTGGAAAGACACAGTTTGTTTTGTTCATTCTTGGGCTAAAGGTATGCGAAGCAGGCAAGAACTGCCAGTCGTTAAGATCCCCTCAATTCTGCCCTAGAATGAGAGCAATCAGGAGGCTGAGGAAGGTCATAGGCAGGGAGGGTTGTAAGACCACTTAGTTTTATTAAAATCTTAATTTTTATGTCCTCAAGTGCTTTGTTCTCATCACTGCTACTGCTACTGCTAAGTCACGTCAGTTGTGTCCGACTCTGAGCGACCCCAGAGATGGCAGCCCTCCAGGCTCCCGTCCCTGGGATTCTCCAGGCAAGAACACCACAGTGGGTTGCCATTTCCTTCTCCAGTGCATGAAAGTGAAAAGTGAAAGTGAAATCGCTATCAGAGTGTAATTCTATGTGTTAGCTGCTCAGTCATGTCTGACTCTTTGCAATCCCATGGACTGTAGCCCGCCAGGCTCCTCTGTCCATGGAATTCTCCAGGCAAGAGTACTGTGGTGGATTGCCATTCCCTTCTCCAGGGCTCTTCCTGACCCAGGGATCAAAGCTGAGGATCCTGTACTGCAGGCAGATTCTTTACCATGTGAGCCACCAGGGTCTAGCTCTGAGTAGCTGTGAAACCAAGAGTGAATTATAAGAAGATCAGCTGAGAGGGTTTGCTCTGGGACAGCTGTATTTCAAGTACAGCTTTAAATACAGTATCACTGGGTCTGGCCTTCAAAGACAGAAAACTGAACACTGGGAGCTGGAGCAGACCAGCATGGTTTGCGTGGGCTGGATAAGATATCAGTTTTCCAGTTTAAACATTTCTCCTTTGAAAAGATCATCTCAAAGCAGAGAGAGAGGACATCAGGAGACGACACTGATCTCCTCGGACTTCTGGTCCAACCAAAGATATGAAACCTGCTCACACCCCTCAGATAAAGGCCTTGGACACCCACTTGGCTCCAACCAGCACATGCTGGCAAGGCTGGGCACAGTGGAAGCAAGCACCCCATCAACTGTACCACCAGACCAAGAGGGAATTCCTATTGGAATTCCTGAAGGCTGACAACCCAAGGAGGAGGAAGAAAAAAAGAAAAGACCAAAAAGTGAAGGGAGTTGAAGGGACAATGGGCAAGGAGAGCAAACGGTGGAAAGAGACTCCCTTTCATGCCCTTGGCGATGACCCACGGTCCAATGCAGGGCAAAGACTTTCAAGACAGTCATATACTGCGCTTTCTGTACCAAGCACTAAACTGCGGTCTCCATGAAAGCAGGCAACTTGCTTGTTCCATTAAAGCCCTAGGCCAGCGTGGTCAATAAAAATGTGTAGTGAGACAGAATGATGGGATCTGCTGGTCTGAACAACAGAGCAGGATAAGAGGTGGCTTAGAGGCAGGTAACTAGGCTAAGAGTAGCCCCTTTTCATGAAGGCCTTGAGAGGTTATTCTCCACTTTGCAGACATAAGAACAATTCCCCGCTCATCAACAGCTCACCCACATTGGGGACTTACATCTTTCCTGTACCTGACCCAGTCAGAGCGCCAGGACACTGCCTTGGGGGGACTCAAGAATCTCTCCCTACCTTCCTATACAGGTTTGCCGAAATGAACTGACACTGTGGCTGGCAATCTGGGGATTTTTGAGAGTGCTACTTCAGATCCCAGTCCCAAATGCAGGTCCCAGCGCTAGCAGACTCAAGCATTCTTATAAGATTCTTATTCTTTCACAGGGAAATCCTTGGCAGTGAGCTGGGGTGGCAACTCCTTTAAATGGGTCCCTGGCATTTGAAAGGTAAAGGCTACACATGTGTTCATTCCAAAGCCCACAGTCTGCTCCTTGTATTCCATAGATGTTATACTTGATAACGTTTGCCTTTCCTAAAACAAAAATCTGAAAAATCAAAAAAAAGCTTTTTGGTGTGAGCGTCAGTCTTGAAGGTACACCTACATATGCTGTCTTCAGCTGTTTTTGTCCTTCCAGATCAACTTTACAACGATCAGAGCAACCAGTAAGTAGTAAGTCACGTGCTTTGACAGTAATGGATGTTTCTTCTAACAGATGATGTAGGAGCAGGTTCAGGAAAAACAGTGGTCAGAAGAGATAAAAAGATGGCATCTGGTTTTGGTAAATAGGGAAGATGCTGAGGTGGGAGGGGCAGGGGTCTCCAAGCCTGGCATGACCTTTGATGGAGCTCTGTAGACACTCCTCCAACTCATCAGTCCTGGGAGGCGAGAGGACAGATGCTCGTTTTCTATTAATTGCATCCCACAAATCTCCAAAGAGGTTGCACGGCCACTGGGTGAGGATGGGCACGAGGGACCTCCGTGTGCTGGGAAGTTGGTTCTCAAAGGACAGTTCGCATCATCACTTAGCTCTTATCCAGGGTTGACTGTACTGAATGCATTCCCCCTCCCTTGCCTACACAGAAAGCTCAACTCAGGGGAAAAAGCATGAAATGAGCCACAGGTTACTCAGGAAGGAATGACCCTGGGGCAGGGCCAATGAGTTCCTTAGAGGAGAGCGTCCTGGAGGTGGTAACGGATTTGGGCCTTGTGAACCCCAAGTCTGGGCTCCTTTACGTGAGAGACAGAGGAATGCCGTACCTCGGCCGAACACAGCATTGAGGCAGTTTGAGGCTGGTGATCAACGCTGGCAAATGGGTCACGAGGAATGGCTCACACTGTGTGGCTCCTGAAGACAAGAGCTCCCATTGGAGGCTGGGTGGAGAACTGGGTCACACCTGGTGAGTTCTGACAATAGGCTTTCAACACAGATGCTAATCCCAGCTCTATCTCTGACGGGCAGGGTGGCACTGGGAGAGTCCTGCAGCCACTGAGCCTTGTTCTTGCCACTTACAAAAGGAGTGATTTGAATAATTCTGCCCCTATCTGTCTCACAGAACTGCTGAGAGAGTCAACTGGGACGACATATGTGAGACGCACTTGGTGGATTCCAAAGTGCTATAGAAACGCTAATTATTAAGTGTGATTTTACTACAGCTGGAACCAAATGCTTTCTGGAACACATTTGTAATTGTTTACTGAAAGCCACGGGAGGGACAGGGGAATTCCATTAATGAAAAATGCTTCCAAGCAAGCTGTTCTGAAAACCAGCCTGTTATCATCGCAAAAGGGATTCCATCCACAGCCGAGATCCCCCAGGGCAGGTCCTCTGTGCCGGGGAGAGGGTGGCTTGGGCCCCTGCTAGGAACCAGGCCCTGCCTCTTGCTCTCCGACACAGCCTCCAACAGTCAAGCTGCCACCTGCCAAAGGCACTGGAAGAGCAGAAGGTGGGGAAACAGAATAGCCAAGACTCTGGAGTCAGACAGTGCTGGGTTCCACTTCTTGTATGGATGGGGCCAGTTCTTTAGACTTTATTTATAAATGATAATAGTTGTTACTTTTTATTGCACTCTGACCATGTGGCAGACAACACATTAAGTATTTATCTCCTCTTAACCCTTACAACTAGCCCATGACAGTTTCAGGTGAACATTGAAGGGACTCAGGCATACATATACATGTTTCCATTCTCCCCCAAACTCCCCTCCCATCCAGGCTGCCACATAACCTTGAGCAGAGTTCCATGTGCTATTCAGTAGGTCCTTGTTGGTTATCCCTTTTAGACATGGCAGTGTGTACCTGTCCATTCCAAACGGCTGAGTCCCTTCACTGTTCACCTGAAACTATCACAACATTGTTAATCGGCTATTCCTCAAGAAAACAACCAGCCATGAAATACCCAATTTACAGATGGGGAAGTAGAGGCCACAGAGGTTAAGGGTCATGCCTGAGGTCACACAGGAAGCAAGTGGTAGAGTCAGGATTTAAAGTCTTCTCAACTCCACGTGGCTGGATGGCATTTCAGATCTTTCTTAGCTCTGATGTCATGCTATTCTAACAACTCTCATGTGGAAACAGCAGTTATATAAGGAGATTCCCAGGGGGCTCAGTGGTACTGTGAATCTGCCTGCCCACGCAGGAACACTGGTTTGGTCCCTGGGTCAGGAAGATTCTCTGGAAGAGGAAATGGCAACCCACTCTAGTATTTCTGCCTGGGACATCCCACGGACAGAGGAGCCTGGCGGGTTACAGTCCATGGGGGTCGCAGAGTCAGACACGACTGAGCAATTGAGTACACGCGCATATAACTACATGAAGGTTCTATAGTTGTTAAGAGAACAAGTTGAGTTGAGCCTGCCTGGGCTCCAATCAGGCTGTGCCATTTACTGTGAGAGAACCTCTCCAAGACTCTGATCCTTCATTTATACAAATTTGTATACAATAGTGATAATGACAGCACATACACGGGCTACTGGGAGAGGATGTCTGTAACGCCCTTGGCACACGGTAAAGGCACATTCAGGGCACCTTTTGCCTTCCTCTGGTATCCCCCTCCTTCGGCAGTTGTGTAAGACATCTTCCCCCACCTAGAGCAGTGGTTGTTGAGTTTCACAGTCTAGGATTCCTTAGGACTTAAAGTCCGGGCTCCATGGATCCCACTAGCTCCATCAAAGAGCAGCTCTGCTGTTATTTGTTCCACATTTCGGAGTGTGGAAAAAATTAATTTATTTAAAAAGAGGGTTTTCCTACTTAATTTCTAGGAAATGTTTTGATTAAATGAATGAAATGTGTACATACAAGAAAAAAAATTCTATGTTCTCCATTTCTTATTTCTTCTGTAGTCCAATTATAGGCTCTAAAGGCAGGACTTAGGTGGGACAGTGGTTCTGGTATGATCTTTACTCTCCCATCCTCAGGATCAGCTTGTGCATCAAAGCCTCCTGGTGAACTTATTAAGAACCAGTACCCAGGTGCCCTCCCAGTATGGCTGATTTGAGTAGCTGTGGGCTGAGGCTGTTTAACAATCTCCTCAGGTGATATCCGGTGGCTCAGAGGGTAAAGTGTCTGCCTACAATGCGGGAGACCTGGGTTCGATCCCTGGGCCGGGAAGATCTCCTGGAGAAGGAAATGGCAACCCACTCCAGTACTCTTGCCTGGAAAATCCCATGGACAGAGGAGCCTGGTAGGCTATAGTCCATGGGGTCGCAAAGAGTCGGACACGACTGAGCGACTTCACTTCACAGGTGATATCCACACAGGTGGTCAGGGTGTCACCCTGTGAGAAATACTATTCAAAACCACAGGGAGGCAGGCGGATACTTCTTGCTAAAGCATTTTTTTAATCTTCCTAATGAATTTCAATGAACATTACTGCTCAAGGAAAACCTCTTAGGGGAGTCTCACACGGAAAACACGAAAGGGAGAAGGGATTTTCTGGAGCACCGTTGAAGACCAGGCGCCATCTTTTTCCTCACCGAGAGCCCACAGCGCCTCCTTGTGGGCAGTCTGATCAAAGAGACCTGGTTCAGCCTGGGCGAAGAGCTTCCATCACCTGGAGACATCTCCCAGGATTCTTGAGTGCCGGTCACCCCAGGGAGGATTGTTTGCCTACCTGACTGAGCCCATGAGCTTAGTCTGCGACCATCCTGGGATACCCTCCCCTCCACACTTAATCCTATCCACCCTCTATTAATACTACATCTTATCCTAGAGGGCCTCCTGGAAACCTCTCACCTCCAGTTCTTACAGAACATACATTCTGTGGAATGAAACCTTGGTCTTCAGCTGCTTCTGGGACTCATGATACATTCCCACCAATATACCAAAATTAAGACTGTAAGCTTCTTGGGGCCAGAAATCCCCCTTCTCCTTCCCTGAATGTGTTCCTGATCTAGCATCTGGCACATGATAAATATCTAATACACACTCGCTGGATGAATGAACGGACGACTCCAAAGTGCCATTCCCCTTTGACGTTTCCTTCCAATTCCCTGCTGATAGAATAAAACTGATATGTTCTGGCTTTCAAGTGCTCCTTGTTTTAAGTGTTTTAATACATGTTTAAAGCTGAGTTGCTTTGCCGTGCACATGAAACTATTACAACTATTAATTGGCTAAACTTCAATATAAAATTAAAAGTTAAAAAAAAATCAGACACATCACCCCCCACCCCCACCCAAAAACCTGAGTTTTAGTGTTTAAAATGTATGTCTCAGTTTTGAGGTTTTTTCAGTGCAAAAAGTCTACAATTTTTTTTCTCTTAAAAGTCTTAAGCCTACCTGGCCTCCTGCAGGCCACTGGAAAAAAGTTTTTATCTTTGTATTAATAGATATTTAGTATATATTCATCAATTCTATCTTGAAATGCTGGACTGGAAGAAGCACAAGCTGGAATCAAGATTGCCGGGAGAAATATCAATAACCTCAGATATGCAGATGACACCACCCTATGGCAGAAAGTGAAGAGGAACTAAAAAGCCTCTTGATGAAAGTGAAAGTGGAGAGTGAAAAAGTTGGCTTAAAGCTCAACATTCAGAAAACGAAGATCATGGCATCCAGTCCCATCATTTCATGGGAAATAGATGGGGAAACAGTGGAAACAGTGTCAGACTTTATTTTTTGGGGCTCCAAAATCACTGCAGATGGTGACTGCAGCCATGAAATTAAAAGACGCTTACTCCTTGGAAGGAAAGTTATGACCAACCTAGATAGCATATTGAAAAGTAGAGACATTACTTTGCCAACAAAGGTCTGTCTAGTCAAGGCTATGGTTTTTCCTGGGGTCATGTATGGATGTGAGAGTTGGACTGTGAAGAAGGCTGAGCGTCGAAGAATTGGTGCTTTTGAACTGTGGTGTTGGAGAAGACTCTTGAGAGTCCCTTGGACTGCAAGGAG